>NC_052150.1:94899566-95003120 GCF_902713615.1 Scyliorhinus canicula
GGTGACTATCCTAAATCGGGATTTGAAATGAAATGAAAATCGCTAATTGTCGCGAGTAGGCTTCAAATGAAGTTACTGTGGGAAAACCCCTAGTCGCCACGTTCCGGTGCCAGTTCGGGGAGGCTGATACGGGAATTGAACTGCGCTGCTGGTCTGCCTTGGTCTGCTTTAAAAGCCAGCGATTTAGCCCTGTGCTAAACCAGCCCCCTACAAATTTGAAATTTGTGCAGATTAATTGAAGTAAAAAATGTAAACTGTAGACCTTTCTTGCCACATAATCGGGCCTATGAAGACCAAAAGTTCTGGTATCTACAGACTAGCCACTTTTGTAAAACATTTAAAATAATGTTTATTGGGAAGTTGCCTCTTTGGAAAAGTTTTAAGGAAAAACAGACTTCAATTTATTAAGCACATTTCATAATTTCAGCATGTCCCAAAGCACTTTCCAGCCAGTGAACTACTTTTATAGTGTATGCACCAATGTAGGAAACGTGGAAGCCATTTTGCACACATCACTGTCTCACATCAAGCAATACATTAATAATCAGATTATCTATTTGTTTTTAATTGGTTTTTAGATAGAAAATTGATCAGGACTCTAGGGTGAACTCCTCTGCTTCTCAAAGTGAAGTGAGATCATTTATGTTTTTCTGATTCAATGTCTCAAATGAAAGGTAGCCCCTCTACTGGAGCAGCATTCATTTACCTTAGTACTTGTCATCCTAGATCAGCTTCTCAAGTCTTTGGAGAGATGTTTTGGACCCCCCACCTTCAGTATCTGTGTGGCCTACATAGAACATACAGTACAGAAGGAAGCCATTTGGCCCATCGCGTCTGCACCGACCCACTTAGGCCCTCACTTGTATGCTATCCCTGTAACCCAATAACCATTCCTAACGTTCTTTTGGTCACCTAAGGGCAATGTATCATGGCTAATCCATCTAACCTGCACGTCTTTGGACTGTGGGAGAAAACCGGAGCACGCGGAGGAAACCCACGCAGATACGGGGGGAACATGCAACCCCGCACAGACAGTGACCCAGTGGGTAATTGAACCTGGGACCCTGGTGCTGTGAAGCCACAGTGCTAGCCAGTTGTGCTACCATGCTGCTGTGTCTTACCACTGAGCTATGGGAGGAGGTTTCTCAACATGGTGAATTGTGCTTTTAAAATCATATCAAAATACAATTTTTAAAAAATGGTCATTCAGAGATATGCATCCCTGCTTGATTTCAATTTAAAGATGGGGTTTAATGTGGGAGAGTATGCACATACTATCTCTTTCCAATCCTGGATTTCAAACGTAAACTCAATGTTAATTTTTTATTCATCCCACAAAGTAATTAAAGTACATGTGGAGAAAAAAAATAATAAACTATGTTTGTGCTTCGTTTCCGTAGATTTTCTTTGAGATTATATTGTTCACTGAATTGTTGCAATGAAGGAAACACTGACTGCTCTTGACCATAAACCCCTCTCAGCCATGGTTAAAGTTCTAATGAGGTTTGAACATTTGTCTGTCTGCCTATATTCCAGCTCAAATCATAGACTTTGAATCCTCTGGCCACACCTATGCATGAACTTAGTATTAAATTTAATTTTGTTATCCAGTTTAGTGTGGATAGAGAAGGTAGTTTTCTTTGATAGCATTCCTCTCAAATGATTTTTGGCAGGAAATGCTTTCCCAGTGCATAAATGCAGAAATAAATAAGTTTAAAATAATAAGTGTACTTGGGTGTGCAGGTGTACTTGCTACCTATGTGCTCCTCTGTGCAACCTCGTAGGCGCATGTGATTCTACGTGTTGGGAAATAACAGTTGCACTTTGCAATTGCTGATTAAAAGTTAGTAACAGAAATCCTGAAGTTAGCAGCAGGTTTAATGCAAAGAATTACAAATTAAATCATACCGTTACTATTTATTATTTTTGCTTTCCATATTGCCAAATCAAAATAAAATAAACCACTGTGTTGATGACTGATTTAATGCTTGATTGTAGGTAGTATTTGCTACCATTGCGGCTCCAATATATTACTAAATATAAAGTGAAACTTTATTTGAGATCCAAGTATGGTAGGCGCTGCTCAGAACCAGTGCTGTGACTTGGAGAATCGCATTTAGTAGTGTGTATGATGGAGATTAAGGATTTTTATTCCAAAGAATTGGGGAAATATTTGGGGGGTGGTGGTGGTTACCATTGACTAGAAATTGAATTGGATTAGCCGTATAAATACTGTGGCTACGAGAGCAAGTCAGAGGCTAGGAATCCTGTGGTGAGCATCTCCTCTCCTGACTCCCTAGCCCATCCATCATCATGTCAGGAGTGTGATGGAGTACTCTCCACTTGCCTGGATGAGTCCAGCTCCAACAACACTCTAGCTCAACATCATCCAGGGAGCAGCCTGCTTGATCAGCAACCCTGCCACAAACATTCACTACCTCCACCACCGCACAGTGGCAGCAGTGCACACATATCATCTACAAGATGCACTGCACCAAGGCTCCTTTGTACCTTCCAAACATACGAGCATAAGAACTAGGAATAGTCAATTCAGACCCTTGAGCCTGCTCTGCTATTCAGTACAATCATGGCTGATTTCCTTTCGGCCGCAACTCCACTTTCCTGCCTGTTCTCCATAACCCTTCAACCCATTACTAAAATAAATCTGTCAATCCTCTTAAATTTACTCAATGTCCCAGAATCCACCACACTCTGGGGTAATGACCCTTTTGAGGGAACTAATTTCTCCTCCTCGGTTTTAAATCTACTACCGCTTATCTTAAAACTATTACCCCTCGTTCTAGATTGCCCCACAAGAGGAAGTTCCACTCTACGTCTACTCTACGTCAATACCTTTTATCATGTATACCTCAATTAGATCTCTCATTCTTCTAAACGCTAGAGTATAGGCCTAAACTGCTCAATCTCTCTTCACAAGACAAAGTCCTCATCTCAAACTGCCTCTAATGCAACTACATCCTTCAAATATGGGGACCAAAACTGTGCACCATACTCCAGTGCAGTCTCACCAATGCCTTTGTACCATTGCAGCAACACTTCCCATATTTTATACTCTTCCTTCAGCTATAAAGGCCAAAATTCTATTTACCTTCCTTGTTACCTGCTGCACCACCATACTATTTTTGAGATTCATGCATGAGGACACCCAGATCCATCTGCATCAAAGCACTCAGGAGTTTCTCTTATTTAGATAATAAGTTTCCCTTTCATTCTTTCCGGTAAGAGGTTAACCTCCCATTTATCCATGTTAAACCCCATCTGCCAAATTTTGGCCCACTCGCCTAACCTATTTACATCCATTTGTAAATTTCTTGTTTTCTCATTTACTAATCCACCTATTTTAGTGTATTCTGCTACTTAGCTATTGTACTTTCTATCGCTGTAGCCGAGTCATTAATATAGATTGTAAATTGTTGAGGCCCCGAGGATTGAACCCTGTGGCATTCCACTAGTTATATCTTGCCAGCCATAAAAAGGCCCATTTATCCCTACTCTGCCTTAGGTCGGTTAGCCAGTCTTCTATCCAAGCTATTAAATTACCCCAATTCCATGCGCTTTTACTTTTTATATTAACTCTTTATGTGGGCACTGTAGCAAATGCCTTCTGGAAGACAAGATATACCAAATCTACAGAATACCCACTATCCACTTGACTTGTTACATCAACGAAGAACTCTAGCAAATTTGTTCAACACAATTTACCCTTCAAAAGTACGTTGGCTTGTGGAATGTGGAGGGTGTTATTTCTTTCCTTTTTGTTGTTTGCTTTTTCTTTCTTTCTTTGTTTTCAGTTGCTTTTGTAGTTGGGTGGGTGTTGTTCTTGGGTTTTTACCATGGTTGTTTTGTTAATATTGTTTTGTTTATATTTTGTGAAAATCTTAATAAAAATTATTTAAAAAAAAACAATTTACCCTTCAAAAAGCCATGCTGACTCTGCATTGTGTTTTGTCTTTCTAAATGTCCTGCCGCTACTTCCTTAATAATTGATTCTAACAATTTCCCAATGACAGACTGGTCTATATTTTCATACTTTCTGTTTCCGTCCCTTTTTGAAGGGTGGTACGTTACCATTTTTCGGATCCACAAACTTTTCCTGTGTCCAGAGATCTTTTGGAATATTAAAACCAATGGATCCACTATGTCTGCTGCCATTTCCTTGGATGTAGGCCATCAGGCCTTTAATCAAAGAACAAAGAAAAATTACAGCACAGGAACAGGCCCTTCGGCCCTCCAAAACTGCGCTGATCCAGATCCTCTATCTAAAACTGTAGCCTATTTTCTAAGGATCTGTATCCCTCTGCTCCCTGCCCATTTCATGTATCTGTCAAGATGCATTTTAAATGACGCTATCGTGCTTGCCTCTACCACCTCTGCTGGCAATGCATTCCAGGCACCCACCACCCTCTGAGTAAAGAACTTTCCACACATATCTCCCTTAAACTTTTCCCCTCTCACCTTGAACTTGTGACCCCTAGTAATTGAGAGTCCCCCACTCTGGGTTTGGGGGGGGGGGCTTCATGCTATCCAACCTGTCTATACCTCTCATGATTTTGTAGACCTCGATGAGGTCCCCCCTCAACCTCCGTCTTTCTAATGAAAATAATCCTAATCTACTCAAACCTCTCTTCATAGCTAGTGCCCTCCATATCAGGCAACATCCTGGTGAACCTCCTGGTGAACCTCCTCTGCACCTTCTCCAAAGCATCCACATCCTTTTGGTAATGTGGCGACCATTACCAACTCTTTTACTTAATACCCCTTCTGATGAAGGAAAGCATGCCGTATGCCTTCTTGACCACTCTTATCGACTTGCACAGCCACCTTCGGGGTACAATGGACCTGAACACCCAGATCTCTCTCTACATCAATTTCCCCCCCAGGGCTTTTTCATCCCAATAGGAATTACTGTGGCTATAAAGGCCCATAACTGCTACCGTCAGGAAGATCAAGGACAGCAGATGCATGAGAACACCACCATCTGGAAGCAAGCTGCTCACCATCCTGACATGGAACTATATTTTGGTTCGTTCACAAGCTGAATTCTGGATCTCCCTCCCTAACTGCGCTGTGGGCATTCCTACACCACAGTGGTTCAAGAAGGCTGCTTACCATCATCCATTTCGAGAGCAATTGGGGATGGGCAATAAATGCTGCCCTGGCCAGCACTGCCCAGATCCTGTAAATGAATTTTAAAAAGATGTAACTCTTTTGATTTCTGAAGAGCTTTTATAGGTATCTGAGGAAGTTACTGGGCGTCTTCACTTTTCAGAACTACATTCTTAGTGGTGCCCTGATGCAAATATATTGCAGCAAAATGGCATTTAAGTACTGCCAGCACTATCTTTTTTTCAAAAGTAGAATTTCCCCAAATTTACTTTCGGAGCAGTGGGGCTGAAGAAAAGTACTAGGTTTGCTTGGCATCAGACGCACATGTAACAGCCGTGAGCGGTACTTCTGTATTGGCATTTGTCCAAACTTTACAAGCTAGCTATTTGTCTACCTGTTGTATTTGCAGTTAATTTGATTGCATCTTGTAATCATCCGAGTATCTTGATAGCTTTTATGAGGGCTGATGTTGACATGCAAAAACAAATTGGGGAAGTACCATAATAATGACAGAGCGACATGTAAAATGCAAAACCAAAAGAACCTTTTAATTGCATTTACTTCTGTTTATAAAGTTGCTAGTATGACGAATGCTTATTTTGATTATGTTGTAAAATGATGTCACTTATCTAATGTTCAATTTCTGGTTTGTTTACCCGCAACATATTTTAAACTTTTGTGTTTTAAATAGCTACACTTTGTGGCTTGAAGCTGATTTATCATGTGTTGTGAAAATAACCTTTCCCCAAATTCTGGAGAGTATCTAAAATTAAGCTGAGCCAAAAAAGTACGTCCTCTATCTCAGTCATTTTCAAACCTAGGGTCGTGACCAGCAGGTGGGTCACGGATGGGAGTCAGAAGGGTCGCAAACCATGTGTTGCGCTGTTCCCGATTGCGAGTGCATGCGCTGCGGCATTCCCGATCGCACAAAGTAGTGCCCAATGGAACGACTGGCATTGAAAAATGCCAGCTGCGACCAGGTTTCAGGATGGGGGCCATTCTGTGTATTCATGCCACCTCAGCAGTGCGCAGGCCCAGAGCCCAGCGAGGAAGAACGCCGCCTCCTGACGTCAGTACGCTGACCCAGGAACAAAATAGCATAAAGATAATTACTTGAGACATTGGTTTATTAATTGTGCCACTGCAAATTGGGATTCAAAGTTCATATGTATTATATGCAGCGAAGCACTGGCAAATGATAAGTGCAAAACCTCAAAGACATTTGAAGACTAAACATGCCGAGTTTGAGGACAAGCCTCTTGATTTTTTTTTTTCAACAGATGCAGTGAGATCTTAACTCATCAGCTGAAGTCATTATCAGAAATGTAACATTGAATAACAAAGTGGAGTTTACACATTCTTCCTGTGTCCAGTGTGGGTTTCCTCTGGGTGCTCCGGTTTCCGCCCACAGTCCAAAGATGTGCAGGCTAGATGGACTAGCCAAGGGGCGGCACAGTGACTAGCACTGCTGCTTCACAGCGCCGAGGTTCCATGTTCAATCCCGGCTCTGGGTCACTGTCCGTGTGGAGTTTGCACATTCTCCCTGTGTTTGCGTGGGTTTCGCCCCCACAACCCAAAGATGTGCTGGGTAGATGGACTGGTCATGCTAAATTGCCGCTTAATTGGAAAAAAAATCAATTGGGTACTCTAAAATTTGTAAAAAAAAAATGGACTAGCCATACTAAATTACCCCTAGATGGGAATATGTGGATAGGGTAGGGGATTGGGCCTAGGTAGGGTGCTCTTTCAGAGCAAGGTGTAGACTCGATGGGACGAATGCCCTCCTGCACTGTAGGAATTCTAGGATTCTATGAAATGAGATCCTCATAAGGAAGTGAAACTGGTGGGTTGCAATCGTCAGCCAGTGCGCGTCACTAAGGTTGACCAGATAGGGTCCCGAACGATATCCAGTTGTTAAAAATGGGTTTAAAAAAAGATTTGAAAAAAACGCTGCTCTATCTGAACTTGCCCATAATCCTGTTTTAATGTTGGAAGAGATGGGATAGGAAAGAGTGAGGCATGAAGGGATTTGAATACCAGATGAGAACATAAAAATCAAGTCTTGCTTAATCGAGAGATCCCACCTCTTTGCCTGCCAAATTGAAGATGCTGAAGGTGGTCTGCATGCCACTTGCACTGTAGGACATAACCGCATAATTGTCAGTATATTACAAGTCCTAGATTGGCTGGAGTGATACCTTGGACACATCTTTCAGCCCATTGAGATTGAAAATCTTACCGTCAAGTGACCTCAATCATGGCATCATTGAAGTTGGTCATGAATGAGTTCCATGACCACGCTAAGATTGATAGTGAAGAGACATGGTGCAGGCATCATACAGTCTTGCTGGAAGTCCATCTGGATATGAAAGGCCTTGTTCTCCAATTCATTTCAAAAGATGGTTGCTATCATACCATGCAGGAGGTTGAGATTAATAAATGCTTCCGGACATTAAGTCTTGAGATGATTTTCCAAAGGGTTTTGTGGTTAATGGAGTCAAAAACCAATTGACCGACCCAAGAAGGGAATAGAGATCAAATGGCCTAAAACAAAATGTGAAAATAAATTGGGTAATGTAAAGGACAAATAATGGCTTATTTAATTGTGTGAAAATAGGGTCAGACCAGTAAGGGATAAAGAAAAGCATCAGATTATGGTGGGTGATGGTACCCATCAAATTGTGGTGGGTGAAGGTACAACATCTTTTCGTTTGTAAATGTTGTAGAAATTCCAAGAGGATATGGACAAATAAAAGAGAGAAGTAGAAAACAAATGGTTATTTTTATTTAAAAGAACAATTTTGTAGAATTCTATGGTCAAATTTCTGGTTCAGTTGGGGAACTGCTGCCGTGGATTCAGAGGTTTACAGTGTCAAATCCCACTCCAGTCACTTCATAGAAATCTAGGCTGACTATCCAGCGCCATACTGAGGGTGTGCTGTGGTGTCAGAGATGGTGACTTTCAGATGAGATCTTAAACAGAAGACCTTTCTGTCCTCAGATGAACATAAAAGATCCTGTGACATTTCAGAGATACAGGAGTGTGGCCAATATCTATCTCTCAGTCAACATCATGAAAAAGCAATTATCAATTTTGGGAGCACAGTAAGAGGTCTTGCAACACCAGGTTAAAGTCCAACAGGTTTGATTCGAATCACGAGCTTTTGGAGCACTGCTCCTTCCTCGGGTGAATCCTGAGCAGTGCTCCAAAAGCGAGTTTGAAACAAACCTGTTGGACTTTATCCTGGTGCTGTAAGACTTCTTACTGTGCTCACCCCAGTCCAATGCCGGCATATCCACAGCAATTTAGGGGAGTGAGTGGTGTGCAGATTAGCTGCCATGTTTCCTGCCTTTACAAAAGTGGCTTTACTTCAGAAGTACTTGGCTGTAAAAGTGCTTTGGGAAATCGTCAAAGCTGCGATATAAATACCAGGCTTGCTGAACTTGCATGCTATCTACTTTCTGCCATTAAGAAAGCAGAGACTCTAGCTACAATTCAATTTAGAACATAGAACATTACAGCGCAGTACAGGCCCTTCGGCCCTCGATGTTGCGGCGACCTGTGAAACCCCTCTAAAGCCCATCTACACTATTCCCTTATCATCCATATGCCTATCCAATGACCATTTGAATGCGTTTAGTGTTGGCGAGTCCACTACTGTTGCAGGCAGGGCATTTCACGCCCTTACTACTCTCTGAGTAAAGAATCTACCTGACATCTGTCCTATATCTATCTCCCCTCAATTTAAAGCTATGACCCCTCTTGCTAGACATCACCATCCGAGGAAAAAGGCTCTCACTGTCCACCCTATCTAATCCTCTTGTATGCCTCAATTAAGTCACCTCTTAACCTTCTGTCTAACGAAAACAGCCTCAAGTCCTTCAGCCTTTCCTCGTAAGATCCTCCCTCCATACCAGGCAACATCCTTGTGAATCTCCTCTGTACCCTTTCCAATGCTTCCACATCCTTCCTATAATGCAGCGACCAGAACTGCACGCAATACTCCAAATGCGGCCGCACCAGAGTTTTGTGCAACTGCAATTTGTTATTATTCCATAGAATTGGAGAGTAGCTAAAGTAAGCTTGGCTCAGGAATGGAAAAACAATAAACTACCTAACCATAGTCTAAGCATATGGTGGTCTATTGAAATCTGTAACTTGAAATAGGAGTATTCACATTTGTTATAGGTAAGTTATGTTGATAAAAATAATTTTTAAAAAGTAGTAACTGGGTAGGTGATCATGCAGTAAATGTCATGCACATGTTCTCCATTGCCACGTGATGAGGTGCCTCATAGTTAAGTGAGTGGGCAAAAAATTGGCAGATCGAATATAATGTAGGAAAGTCTGATGTTATACGCTTTGGTAGGATGAATAAAGGAGCTAGATAATATTTAAATTGAGAAAGCTGTAGCACAAAGGGATTTGGAGATCCTCATGCATAAATCACAAAAAGATCGCATGCAACTTCAGGTAATTGGGAAGGCAAATGGAATGTGTGCCTTTGTTTCAAAGTGAATGGAGTATAAAAATAGTGAAGTCTTGCTAAAACTATACACGGTAATAGTTAGACCACACCTGGAATATCCCTTTTGGTCCCCTTGCCTAATGAATGATAAACTGGCATTGGAGGCATTCCAGAGAAGGTCACAAGGTTAATCCAGAGGAATTTTCTTATGAGGAGAGATTGAGTAGGTTGGGCTTGTACTCATTAGAGTTTAGAAGAATGAAAGGAGATCTTAAGGCAGAGACTTCTCGGGAGGGTGGGTGGGGGGCTTCACTGGGTAGATGCGGAGAGGTTGTTTTTCCCTTTTGGGAGTGTCTCGGACTAGAGTTAGATGAGTAAAGGGATGGCCATTAAGACTGATGAGGGTAGTTAATCTGAAATACTTTACCATCGAGGGCTATAGAGGCTAGTTCATTAGAATTGTTTTTAATCAGTAAAGGAATCCAGAGTTATGGGGGTAAGACAGAAAAAGGTTTATAACATCAGATCAGTCATGCTCTCATTGAATGGTGGAACAAACTCGATGGGTTGAATATCCTACTTCTACATCCTTCTGAGAGACTCTTTAGAAAAAGTGAGACATGTGGTGCATGAAGAAATTATGAATAGGGAGATGGATGACTAATTGTATATATGGTTGTTACATACCTTTGAAATGGGTATGTATTAGATTTGTGTTGGGTCCACTTGTGTTTCGTGTTTTATCTTTCGCCAGGAAGCACTTAATCTCTTTGCACTTGCTTGTTTGCTTTGCTCACTTGTTCTGTGAGCAATCCTTCTACCTATGCATTTGATCTGTTCTGTGTTCTCCCCTCTGGTTTTTACAGCCCCAACCAGTTCATTGTCTTACGAAATGCTAGACGTGGATTTGCCAAGAAAGATTGTAAAAGTACTTTTGGATGGGATAGATGGGTGGCAGCTGGAATTTACTTTAGCTAAGTGCAAGTACTAAATTTTGGGAGCCAACATTTTTATTAATGGATGAACAGAAATGCAGACAACATAATTCCCTCACTTGCCTTAGGACAGCAGCAGATGTAAAAAGGCCAATGATATTTGGGATTTGTATATGGTGTTGAATACAAGAGTTTAGAAATAAATTTGTACAAAATACTAACACCACCATTGGAGTTTTGTGTACTCAAGGTGTACATGTTAGTGGACGTGTCTTAGGCTGACCAGCTGACCCTTTGATCTGAGGGTGATGTCTATTTAGTTCTTGCCACTCATTTTCATGTGACTGAGCAGGCTGATTTTTTAAAATACGTAAATCTTTAGATGGATGGGGCAGGACATTTCCACAAGGTAGTGGGATCCAAAGTTCAAGATTTGCTTCCATTTCTGTCTGCCTCCTCATTAAGACTTTGGAACTCAGAATCATGAACAAATTGTCACTATTCTGAGTGATAGATAGCAAACTCCTCCCAATTTTTTAAGGTTAATGCTGCCACACTTTCAAGGCGAGTTCAAGTGTCTCAGGACCTGACAGCAAAGATTATGCTCAGTCGCATGAGCATAGTGAACCTGGCTTCAAGGGTACTAGCATTTGTTTGAAGTTCTGCAGGATTTGGCGATGCAGTTTCTCTAGCACACTTTTTTGTCCTTTGATGCAGAGTTCAGTCCTGGATACAGTACAGGAGCAGACGACAACTGCTTTGTACACTTGAGCCTTGTGTTGACTTGTGGAGAACTTTGTTAAATATTTGGCTGACTAAAAGCCTCTCTTTCCTGGTGGAATAGTACAGGGTGTTTCAAACTCTGGGTTGTGGACGGGTGTCGGGAGGCACTAAAGGTAAGCAAAAATTTTGGGGTGCGAAGGTTGGCTGGTTGGTTTAAAAAAAAAAGGGGGGAGATGCCACATGACCACTCGGGCTTCAATCTGGGCATATCTTCGCAGCTTGTTCTTTGCAAATGAGGTTGGGCAGCTTAGCAGAAAGTTCACATGTCCAGCCGATACCATATAACTCATTCATATAATGAAGAAATCCAGGATTAACGGCCAGTTAGTTTAGCCACTGTGATGAAGAAGCTTCTAAAGTGATATTCAGGACAAAATTAATAATCACGTGTGTAAGTAGGTGTTAATTAGGAAAGGTCAATTTTGTCTGTCTTAACTTTGAGGGGTTTTTTTGCAGTAAGAGGGTTGATGGCATTTGATAAATGCTGCAATGCCAACTTGAGCAGCATGGAATAAGAGGTACAGTAGCAACATGGATATGAAATTGATTGAATGACAGGAAACTGTAGTCAAGGGTTGTTTTTAAAACTGGAGGAGGGGTTTGGTGTTGGGACACCCGCTCTTTCCAATAGAAATCTTTTTCTTCTTGGGCAGTCCCTCCGAGTCCAGAGTGACTTGCTTCCACCCTAAAAACTGAGTTCTCTGGTAACTGAGGAGTCCAATGTGCAACCTACAATTTCTTTCTGAGTGTGGCAGACGGTGATTGGAGGAGCGGTTGGGTGGGGTGCCTGGGTTATCCCATACACCTTTCACGTTGATACTTGGCTTCAGCTTTCTCTCTGCAATTAAACTGGTCAGCTCTGTTTCCTCCACTCTGCTGGTCTTGAACCAGGGATTCCCAGGTGTCAGTAGGAATGTTGCCTCATTGTTTCCTCAGTCCTCCTGGGGCTCGCTTTCTGTGCCAAGTTCCAAGTTGAGAACTTATTTTGGGAGTCTCGTGTCCGACATGTGGACTGTCCAGCAGTACTGATCAAGTGTATTCAATGCTGGGGATGTTGGTCTGAGAAAGAACACTTGGTTCGTGTGCCTATCCTGTCAATGATTTTGCAGGATCTTGTGAAGGCAGTGCCGTTGATACCTCCAGGGTTTTGCGGTGCCTGTTCTACATAGTCCATGTTTCCGAGCCATATGGGAGGGCGGGTATCACTACTGCTCTGTAGACCATGAGCTTGGTGCCAAGTCTAACATCATGATCTTCAAACACTCTTCAGATGATGGTGAACATCTTCATCAATGTCAATCCTGTCATGTCAGCTGAGAATTCTGAATTCCCCCTCCATGTACCGAACAGGTGCCGGAATGTGGCGACTAGGGGCTTTTCAGTGACTTCATTGCAGCATTAATGTGAGCCTATTTGTGACAATAAAACTATTATTATCAGGGAAATTCCCTTGTAGTTACCGCAGTCAGACTTGTCACCTTTCTTGAAGACTACCACAATTGCAGCATTTCTGAGATTTCCCGGCATGTTATTCTCCTTTCAGAAAAGGGAAATTAGATCATGTAATTGTGCTTCTCCGCCATGTTTACTGCTTTGGCGGGGATTCCATCTGCTCCTTATGCCACCTTGTTCTTTAGCAGTTGAATGGCCTTTTTTACCTTGTGTTGGGTTAGGGCTGTGCTTGAGATGGTGGTGGGTAACGTGCTGTGGGATGGAGTGCAGGTCACTTGCATTGAAGACAGAGTCTCTGTTATTCTTGAAGTGCTCCTTCCAGCAGGCTGACTGCCTCCCTGTTCTTGATGAGCACCTCTATTCTTGACCAGCAGTGGTGTGGGGTCTTTGGTGTTTGGGCCATAGGAGGTCTTGACTGGGCTGAAGAAACCTCGCGTGTCATCCTGTGCTTTCCCCACTCACCACCTGTTTTTTAGGTCATTGTCTTTTTGCTGACCTCTGCCTTCACCTGTCTGTACAGCTTGGGCTGCTGTTTCAGATTCAGCCTTGTGCTTGCAGTTATCTGTTCCTGGATCTACTGGTCATTTTCATCAGGCCAGTCTTGATCTTTCCAGCTCAAATGACCAAGTGTCTCTTTGCAGGTGTTGATTATGGAGGCCTTGAAGGCAAACTAGGAGCTGTGGGCACTTTGCACCTGAGGATCATCAGGAGTCGTCATGCTGGCAGTGTGGCATTGGCCTCTCTTATCAGGGTCTTAAGTGCCTCCACATTAGTTTTCCTGCGGAGTTGTTTCTGTTGCCACTGTTGCTTTTAGGCTACGTTATTGATCAGAGTGGATTAGATGCTGGTCCATCCAGCAGTCATCAGCTCCTGTCTCATGGCTTGGATGATGCGCAAGTCCTTGTGATCCCTCACTCCGGTGACTTAAGTCGAGCAGGTGCCAGTGCTTAGAGCGAACATGTTGTCATGCAGTTTGTACTCGTCGTGCTGGTGGAACAAGGTACTGGCTATGATGAGACTGTTCTTGGCATTTTGTCAGGAGCAGGGTGCCATTCTAGTGTTGGATTTCCCTACCCTCTTTCTGCTGATTACACTTCCCCAGAGGTCTGTGTCCCTTCAAACGCTGGCATCGAAGTTGTCAAGGAGGATCAGCTTGTTGCCCCATGGGATTGGGGCAAAGGATTGTTCAAGGTTGGAGTAACGTTCCTCCTGGTGTGTACGTACTGAGGGCTGTAGCACACTGGTTCTGGGCTCGATGAACCGAAGGGTCATGAATCATTCGCATATCCCATAAAAGGAGACTCTGAGCCGACTAATTTTTAATTGCAAAGCCAACCCCGTGGAGGTGGCAATTTACTTGTGGTTTACCTTTCAAGAAGCAGGTGTAACCACTACCTTGTTCCTCGAGCTGTCATTTCCCTGCCCGCTGGGTCGTCTTATGGCGGCAATGTCAGTGTTGAAAGTTCCTGGGCAATGGCAGCAGCATGCTGTTCAGTCTGTTGGGGTTGTCTGATGGTCCAGGTCTCAGTCAATTTTGATGGGGTGTAAGATGTCTCTGTGTGAGTTCTTTAGATCCAGACTTGCTGTACAGGACACTTCTCTTCCCCCCCCCCCCCCCCCCCCCCAAAATTTGTGAATGGTACAAAACTAGAATTGTATGCTGTGAGGAGAGTAATGTAGAAATTTAATACAGAGAAGTGTGAAGTGATTCATTTTGGTTTAAGAACGCAGAGAGGCCATATAGAATAAAAGGTACCATTCTAAAGGTGTTGTGGGAGAGGATGAATCTGGGTGTATATGTGCATAAGTCATTGAACATGGTAGGACAGGTTGAGAGAGAAGATTAATAAAGCATATAGTATTGTGTTGTGAACTTACCAACAAGGGGATAAAGAGGGCAGCAAATAAATTATGAAACTTAAAACATTGTTTGGACATCAACTAACGTATTGAACTAAGTTCTGGGCACCAGACTTTCAGAAGTATGTGAAGGCAATAGAGAGAGTTCAATAGAGAGAGTTCAGAAAAGATTTACAATGTGTGGTTCCAGGGACGAGTATCTTCAGTTATGATAGATAGGCTGGAAAAGTCCGGACCATTTTCCTTGGAGAAGAAAAGAAAGACTTGAGGGTGGATTTGATAGAGGTACTCAAAATCATGATGGGTCTGGTCTAGACAGAATAGATGGGGAGAAATGTTCCCATTTGTGAAAGAATCGAGAATGATAGTGCAGAAATTTAAAGCAATTAGAAAAAGTGACACGAGATAATGCAGGATCTGGACAGAGTAGATAGTGAAATAATCGAGAATGAGAGGGCACAGATTTGAAATTAATTAACCAAAGAAGCAAAAGTGACCTGAGAGAATACAGTGAGGAATGGTTAAGATCCAAATATGTGGTAGACACTGGTTCCATCAAATCATTTGCAAAGGAATTGGTCTGTGGAAGGTTAGAGGGAGGAGATGGGAGAATAGCACTAAGGGAATTGCTCATTCAGAATGCCTCTGCAGACATGATGGACTGAATGGCTTCTTCCCGCACTGAAGTTTTTGATCTATTTGTAAATTTAATATGACCACATTTACCTGCAATATCAGATTTACCTGTAGATGGTGCTATTGGGGTTTAAATGTTGGACCAAAAACAGAATGCTGGATAATCTGAGACACCTGATGACTTAATATTTTTTGGTGCTGGTCTCTCTTCAAAATAAAGGGTGGAAAGGGAGGATGAGGGAAAGTACAAACCCAATCAAAACCAGAAAGGGAGACATCGGTAGGGAGACATTGGTTCAGAAATGAAGTGAGTCTTTTTTGACAACACCAGGCGAGAGGAAGCTGTGCTCCGAAAGCTAGTGATTCGAAACAAACCTGTTGGACTTTAACCTGGTATTGTAAGACGTCTTACTGTGCTCACCCCAGTCCAAGTCGGGCATCTCCACATCATAGCCTTTTTTAAAGAGGTGTACAGGGTTCCCCATATGATTAAAGCTACAGAGGTTGAAATGAGACACTATTGTACGGTTCATATTGAGCTGAATGTAGAAATTAGGAGATCTTTTATAAACCAAAAGAATGGGGACGAAGGGAAGAGTTTGAGAATTGATGAGCAGCTAATGTAGAAGGAACCCAAAGGATGTCTATAAACATGAAAAGCATAAGTATAGTCAGAAGAAAGGTGGTGCTGGTTAGACTTGGAGAGCATCTTGTGCATGGCTACGGTATGAAAATGAGTACTTTGCATCTGTCTTCACTAGTAGCATACTTTTAATGGAGGAGAAATGATATTGAAAATGTTTTTTAAATGATTTGAGTAGTGGTGTGTAAAACGTCGGCAGTCTAGAGTGGAAAATGTCAAGTCAGAATTGATGGCTCTGGGCAGCACGGTGAAACAGTGGGTTAGCCCTGCTGCTTCCCAACGCTGAAGTCCCAGGTTCGATCCCGGCTCTGGGTCACTGTCCGTGTGGAGTTTGCACGTTCTCCCCGTGTTTGCATGGGTTTCGCCCCCACAACCCAAAGATGTGCAGGCTAGGTGGATTGGCCATGCTAAATTGCCCATTAATTGGAAAAAAATAATTGGGTACACTATATTTTAAAACAAAAAAAAAGAAAGAATTGATGGCTCTAGGAACAGGGCGAAGTAAGATGGAAATTGCGGGGGACTCCAGCCACAGTGTTCCATTCTTCCTTGGGGATTGTGATGGTGCTTGTGAATTGGAGGAATGCAAATGTTGCATCTCATTTTTAAAAAAAAAAGTTTAGCAACAGCGAGTCAGTTAACATGGTGCTAGTGGGAGGGAACTTGAACAATAATCTGGGACAAAATTATTTGGGTTAATAATCGGAAGTTGGCATGGATTTGTTAAAGGCAAATAACGTTTCGCTAACTTCGTCAAGTTCTTTGAAGTAATAGTGAGGGTTGATGAGTACTGAGCACGTTAATATGGAATTTTAAAAAGGCATTTGATGGGCACTACATTTTGCACTTGTCAGAAAAATGGAAATGCATGGGATCGAAGGGAGAGAAAGTGATGATAAATGGTTTGTTGTTTTCAGACCAGAGAGAGGTATTTAATAGAGTTCCAAAGATCAGTTTTATGCCTAAGATTTTTTTTCTTTTGGACACGTGCCTGGATGAGTGCAGCTCCATCAAAACTCTTGAGCGCAACACCATCCAGGACAAAGCAACCAGCTTGATTGGTACCCCATCCACCAGTTTCAACAGTTACAAGATGCATCACACCAAGGCTCCTTAGACAGCACCTGCAAACCTGAGACCTCTACCACCTAGAAAGGGCACAGATGCATTGGAACAACCCTATGAATCATGCACCATCCTGACTTGAGACTATATTGCTGGTTCTTGATGACTATCGTTGTCAAAATCCCAGAACACCCTCTTTAACAGCACTGGGTATATCCATACCACAGGACTGTGGTTCAAGAAGGCAGCTTGCCACCATCTTTTTCTAGGGTAATTGGGAATGAACAATAAATGTTGGCCTAGCCAGTGATGCCCACACCCGGTGATAGAAAGAAAATAGACTTTTGGCACTGAAAACAAAAACACCTTTTAATCTCTCATACAATTGCCCAATTCTTATCGGCTTGTCAGAAGTGGCTTGCACTAATTGAGCATCTTTTCCAGTGTGGGCGCTCCTTTATAGTATCTGTGAGCATGATGAGCGAGGCTCTTATGCGTTTGCAGTATCCATACTGGGATATGCAGACTGAAAACAGGAATGTAAAAAAAAAAAACAGTAGGAAATATAACCACACTCATTTATACAGTGACAAACAATAGAACGCCCAAAGCTGCTTCACAGGAGTGTTGTCAAGCAAAGTTTTGCATCAAGCCACATAAAGGAGCTTTGGGGCAGAAAGGAATTTGGGTTTAAGGAACATTTTAGAGGAGAAAAGAAAGAGACAAAGATTAATGGAGATAATTAAAATTTTTAAGGTATTGGATGCCAATGGCGGTGATTAAAATTGTGGTATGTGACGTGCAGATATCCCTTGTGGTCAGTCCAGAGGAGGTTTTAAAGATGGAATGGGGCAAGAACATAGGAGGAATTTGGAACAAAAAGTGTGAATTTAAAATTTTATACCGTGCTTAATTGGAGGGCACTGTTTTGAGCAGAGGGTTGATGAGTGAATGGATTTGGTGCAGGCTAGATTACAAGCAGCAGAATTTCTTTTGTTGATTGCAGAGGTTGGAAGATGGGAGGTTGGTTCGGAGTCTATTGGAATAGTCAAGTCTAAAGTTAGCCACGGTATGGTTGAGGGTTTCCACAGCAGCTAAGCTGAGACCATGCCAGCATCTGGGAATGCTGCAGCAGTAGAAATGAGTTGGTTGTCTGTGGTGTGGCATGTGGTCGGAAGCTCATCTTGGCGATGGATATGATACCAGCGTTGTGAACAATCTGATTCGGTGTCTCATCCCAGTTGCAGAGAGAGTGACAAAGCTCATGGCCGGAGAATGTTTTTTCTGGTGATGAGAGAAATGACCACCTCCTGTATTGGCTGTTGGGCAGACAGTTGATAATTTAGAAACAGTGGAGAGGTTGAGCTTTGCGTCGTCAGTGATGTAATTTCAGATGTTGTTAATTGCATTTAAATAATCTGGAAAAGAAGCAAAATAGAAGTTCAGCTTATGGATGGGCTTAAGTGGCATAAAATAGACACACACAAAAAAGGCTTGATGATTTCTTTTTGAGCAATGAGATTCCACACTGGTAAAATTAGTTCTTTGTTGCCAGCAGAATGGTTCAATAATTATAATTTTCGCGCTCCTTCAACCCTAAATTCTCTTACTGTAGAAGCAGTCAGCAAGTTGTGATTATAGAACATAGGGCCTGTACTGTGCTGTACAGTTCTTCAGCCCACGATGTTATGCCGAACTAGTCTGAAACGAAGATCAAATCAACCTACTCCCAATCATTCTAGTGCACTCCATATGCCTATCCAATAACCGCTTGAAAGTTCCTAAAGTGTCCGACTCCACTACCATAGCTGGGCGTGCGTTTCACGCCTCAACCACACTGAGTAAAGAACCTACCTCTGACATCCCTCCTATATCTTCCACCATGAATCTTATAGTTATGCCCTCTTATGGTGAGGACTGCAAAAGTATGCCTGATGGAACAGTACAGTTTGTTGGCGTTCAAGTTCTAAATTTCCATTTTTAACTGCACATGATGGTTTCCAAAAGTTGCCCTCAGGTTTATTTTGCCTGAGGGTTGTGCGACTTGAAACTAGCTCCCTCAATGCAGTGGGAATAGGATTTCTGATTATGTTTAAGACACAGGTGGGTAAAGCAGCGCAGTGGTTAGCATTGCTGCCTCACGGCGCCAAGGTCCCAGGTTTGATCCCGGCTCTGATTCACTCTCTGTGTGGAGTTTGCCACAATTTTCGCCGTGTTTGCATAGGTTTCGCCCCACAATCCAAAGATGTGCAGGCTAGGTGGATTGGCCGTGCTAAATTGCCCCTTAATTGGAAAAAATTAATTGGGCACTCTAAATTTATTTTTAAAAAATATGAGAGGTGGATAGATTTTCATTAGGCATTATTATTTGAAGCGCACAGTGGCTAGCTGCCTCACAGCACCAGGGATCCAGGTTCAATTCCAGGCTCGGGTGACTGTGTGGAGTTTGCACTTTCTCCTCATGTCTGCGTGGGTTTCCTCCGGATGCTCCGGTTTACTCCCATAGTCCAAAGGTGTGCAGGTTAGGTGGATAGGCCATGCTGAATTGTCCCTTGGGTGTCGAAGGATGTGTAGGTTAGATGGGGTTACGGGGATGGGGCAGGGGAGTTGGCTAAGATAGAATGTTCTCTGAGGGTCAGTGCAAACCGGGTAGGCCGAATGGTGGCCTCCTGCACTCTAAGAATTCTGTGGATCTAAGGGAATTGAATGTTATCGGAAGCAGATGGGATTGTGGAAATTGAAACACAACCCGATCAGCCATGATCTTATTGAATGGCAGAGCAGGCCCGAGGAGCCTACTTCACCTGTTTGCATGTTTGTGTGTTTGTAGAAGCAGGAAGCAATCACGAGGGAGAAACTTGAAACAATCTGAATCATTAGGATAGGGTAATTTGAAAACTAATAGGGCTAAAGTCTGACTGCTCTCCTGGACCTTCATCCTAGGGTTTTAAAAGAAGTGATTGCAGAGATATTGGGTCCATTGATTGTATTCTTTCAAAATTCCCTCTGTTTTAGAAACTTGCCAGCAGACTGGAAGCAGGGAGACAAAGCAGGAATCTGTAGGTCAGGTAGTCTAACATCTGTTATTGGGAAAATGCTCTAATTATTAAGGAGGTACTAAGAGGGCCTTTTAAATGCTAATTCATAAATCAGATAGTCAACCTGTTTTGTGAAAGGGAAATTTTGTTTGACAAATTTGTGAAGAATTCTTTTGAGGATGTAACAAACAGGAGAACCAATAGATGGGACCTCCACTATTGTATGATCTATATGAATGATTTGGATAAAGGGACTGATTGTTAAGTAGAAAAATTTATTGCTGATGGATCGGAAAGCAAGTTGTGATGAGTGTACAAGGAGTCTGAAAGAGACAAAGATGTGTTGGGCAAGTGAACAAAAAAGGAGTATAATGTGGAAAAATGTGAGGTCCATTTTGGCAGGAAGAGTAGATAATTCGAATATTAAATGGAGAGAGACTGCAACATGCTGCAGTGCAAAGAGATCTGGGTGTATCCCAGAATGTTAACATGTGGGTAGAGAAGTAATTTAGAAGGCAAATGGAATGTCGGCCTTTATCCCAAGGGGGATGGAGTGTAACAGTAGGGATGTCTTGCAACAACTGTGCAGCATATTAAGACATGACTTGAGGAAGCATATGCTTACATTAGAAGTTCAACGATGATTCACGTCCTGGAATGAAGGGGTTGCCTTGTAAAGAAACGTTCAGGTTCGGCCTATATCCGTTGGAATTTAAGAATAATGAGAGACAATAGTAGCAATAGTAATCTTTTTATTGTCATAAGTAGGCTTACATTGCAATGAAGTTACTGTGAAAAGCTCCTAGTCGCCACATCCCGGCACTTGTTCGGATACATGGTGGGAGAATTCAGAATGTCCAAATTACCTAACAGCACGTCTTTCGGGTCTAGTGGGAGGAAACCAGAGCAGCTGGAGGAAACCCACTCAGACAGTGGGAGAATGTGCAAACTCCTCACATACAGTGACGCAGTCAGAAAACAAACCTGGGACCCTGGCGCTGTGAAGCCACAGTGCTAGCCACTCTGCTACCCTTTTTTAATCTAATTGAAACCTTTAAGATTCTTGAGGGGGCTAGATAGGACCAATACTGGGGAGGGTGTTTCCTCCTTGGGTAGTCGAGGACTAGGTGGAACAGTTTAAAATTGAGGGGTTTCTGATTTAAAACTGAGATGAGGAGGAATTTCTTCAAGGGTCATTCGTCCGTGGAATTCTCTTGCAGAGCTGTGGAGGCTGGGTCATTAAATCTATTAAGGCGAGTTGGACAGATTTTTGATCGACAAGGGAATAGAGCAGGGTGGGCAAACTTTTTCGTGCAAGGGCCACATTCAGAAAGTCACAATTTTAAAGGGCCGCATAGTATATTAAGTAAAATAATTAATATTTAAAATAGCCAAAATAAAAGGTTTTTAAAGAAAAAAAAGCAATTAATTTTTATTAATTAATATTTTAAAGTAGAAACTTCACATGAAACACATGTTGTGCTGAGCAATGATCACCCTACTCAAGTCAACGTATCCACCCTATACCAATAACCCAACAGCCCCCCCCATTAACCTTAAAATAAAAAAATAAAAAAAAATAAAAATGTTTTTTTTTTAAAAAAATGTTTTTTTTTGACTTGATCTTGGTGGGCCGCATAAAGACCTTTGGCGGGCCGCATGCGGCCCACGGGCCGTAGTTTGCCCACCCCTGCAATAGAGGGATATGGAGGACAAGCCGACGAGTGCAGTTAAGGCCACATACAAATAAGCTGTGAACTTATTGAATGATGGAGCAGGCTCGTCAGGCCAAATGGGCTGATCTTCAATCTTGGTATGCAAACCGCTCACCAGCTCTTTTTTCTCTCATCCTACCCCCCCCCCCCCCCCCCAATTTTCAAACTCATGCATTCTGTTTGCAATCCAGTCTGTTCTGTGACCACCTTGTGCTGACTAATCCCAACAGGGATACTGGCAGAGTGGCGATGATAGAAGGATGAACGCTGTCATCCTGAGTGGACACAGCAGGCTTGTGCTCTATGGCGCTACTGCCACTTCTTTCTGGTGGCAGTTCCAGATTTCTTGGCAATCTGCTGGGGGACATGGAGTGAACTTGCTGTGACACCATGCAATCCTCTGAGTACTTAGCAGTTATGTCAGTTACCATCAATTGGTGCATTCAGTATGACAATGCCTCTACCATTCAGAGTCCACATGCAATTGGCATTCTCTTCTCGTACAGTAGAAATTCTTGTTTTTCCCCATACACTTGTATTCTTGTGAAGTGCACTCTGATGAGTGCAGGTGAGTTTGTCTTTTTATATAGAAAATAGAAGCAGGAGAGGCCATTCGGCCCTTCAAGCCTGCTCTGCCATTCATTATGATGATGGCCGATCATACGGTTCAATACCTTGAACCTGCCTCTTCTCTCTCCCCCCCCCCCCCCCCTCCCCCATTGACATCATCTTTTCTTACATTTTCTTTTCATTCCTTCCCTTTTTCCCCCCTCTCTTAGACTCAGCATTAAACATGTCCAACTAACAGAGCTACATGGAACAATTCAGCAAAAACTGTTAAATGATGTAGACATTTGACAAACGGAGTATGTAAAGGTATGAAATAATGCTTTTTAATCCAAGTTTGCAGATACGGGGGACACCAGTGAATTAATCATTAGAATCTGTACAGCGCATAAGGTGTCCATTTGGCCCATGGAGTCTGCACTGATCCTTCGAAAGAGCACCCTACTTAGGCCCACTTCCCCACCGTATCCCCTTAACCCAGTAACCCCATCTAACCATTAGACACTAAGGGGCAATTTAGAATGGCCAATCCACCTAACATGCACATCTTTGGACCATGGGAGGAAACCGGAGCACCCGGAGGAAAACCACGCAGAGAGGGGGAGAAAGTGCAAACAACGTAGTCACCCAGGCCAGAGTCGAACCTGGGTCCTGGGCACTGAGGCAACAGTGCCAACTACTGTGCACCTCGAATGACTGAATCTATTTAATTGCTTGCTTCCTGTAATAACTTCTGATTTGAAAGAAAGTGCCCAAACTGAACTTTGTATAATCTTTATAATGAACAGATTTATTTTGGGTGTTGAAAGAAGGTCCACTGATTTTTCGTACTATTAATTTCTCTCCAATTTTGTTGAGCTTCAGTTTCAATTGTCTGATGGTTTAAATTAAGCAGGCGAAGTTGGGGGCATGGAAAGATGTTGGGAAGATAATTTGTGTGTGAACCATAGGCAGCTGATGGTATAGCTGCCATTGGAGAAGTTTGGGGATGGGGCATGCAAAAGAGTTCAGAGCTCGAGGAACAGAGGACTGCAGGAAGCTTTGGACATTGAAGAGCTTTTAGTGAGAATGAGTTTTAAGTTTGAGGCATTGGAAATGCAGTCTGAAGAAATTGGTGGTATCGTAGAGTTGGGTGTTGTCATGTCCAAGGCCCATGAGCGGGATTCTTTGTTAGCTGACGCCGCAATCGGGCGGAGAATAGCTGCAGGTGCCGTTTGATGCCGTATTGAGATTCTCCAGCGCCTCAAATGGCGTCAATGCAACGCTCGTGCGTGTAATTGCAACACTGTTTGCATATTATTTGTGGGCCCACCCTGATTCTCTGCCTCTAATTGGCCGAATTCCCCATGCCGTGGTCCACGTGTGCTCACGTCGTGAACCTGGTGTGGTGGCTGCCGAGAGAGAGAGTGGGTGTACAGACAGTGTCTAGCAACGCCATACTTTGCCGACAGCCATGCCGCTGGCTGGGGGGGGGGGGTTCTGTCAGGGTGGGGTGGGGGGGTGGCCAGGAGGTGGGCTGTGGGGTCAGGGTGGACTGGAACACTACACCATTACCACAACCGGCAAGGCAGCCATGCAGCTGCATATGCCACTGACAGCCCACTTTAAACCTGGTGCCCTGGGTTGTATAAGTGACCACAACCGGGGCATCCTGCTGGCCCCACCCAGCCGACCCATCCACTCTATCGGTGCTCCAGTGGTCCCACCTTTTCGGGGTGGGGGGGGGGGGGTAGGTATGGCTGCAGCTTGTCAGCCCTGCAAGTGCCCATCACGGACCCGCCGATTCCTCCACCGTTTTTCGTGAGTTTCGATGGTGTTCCACTCCACGCGGCGCTGGTGCTAGCCCCTCACCGGTAGCAGAATCAGTGCAGGTGTGGCGCCAAGGTTTTCTGACGTGAAGGTCCACAGATTCTCCTTTGGCGCCAAAACTTAGACTCTGAATTGGAGAATTCGGCCCCATATCTATCTCACCTGCAATTCCATTTAAATCCTTGTCGTGAGATTTTTTTCCCGACACCTACAGTTTCAAGGCGATGGTGATTAAAGGCATACATGACATGTTCTTTGACTATGATGCATTCATCACTTTTAAACAGCTTATGATCCACTCTCGTATTGTTCCCTTCCACCACCCGTCATTTGGCAGCTCAAAGGAATTATTCTCGTTTGGTTCTACTCTTGCTTGCGAGAGACTGGCATCATCCACAGGCATGTTTCCACCTGACTCCATCCATGTCTATCTGGCTGTCACTGCTTTGGTTCTCTTCCCCTCTCAGCCCCACCTCCTGCGCTCAAGACTGCTTCTCCAACATTCAGTCTTGATTCTCTTCCAGCTGAATATTAGAAGGATTAAAATCACTGGCCAAGATTTTAACAGGAGAACAGGATTGATGCATAGGAGGCCTGAGCACTGGACCTTCAGGAGCAATATTTTCAGGCCAGCAGGGATGACACCAGAGCTACACTGTTGATCAAAGTGAATGGTCTACAGTGTAAGTGAATTGCATGGAGAGGGATTTCAGGAGATACCTGTGTAGGTTTCTTTCAAGGACTTGGACGTAATCCTGCTTAACGGTTTACAAACCATGTTAATTGACAGCACCTTTTAATTCTGCACCCTGGCAGTTTTCGTGAGCAGATGTAATGTCATCTGCACTTGCTCTTGCATCACTGTAGGAGTGCCACAATGTGAATTCTATTGTGGGGCTTCAACGTTTCGATTAGAGTGCGCTTGGATAACTTGGCTAAGCTGGCAAAGCTAAATGCTGCTTGATGATATGAGTACAAACTGTGGACAGGAAGTGGATTCAGTTAACTTTAACTGTCAGCATTCTCTGTTCCTGTCACTATTAGTGACTCACCAGTACACACCTCAGTGAAGTACAAGTGTGCAGGAAGGAACACCACAAGTGTAACCATGAAAGCCAAAATTGCACGTTAAACTCATGGATGAGGAAGATTCAAATGGAATGGAGATGAACCTTCAATTTCCAGAAAGATTATGGCTGATCCCATGGAAAAAGAGAACCAGTGTTCATGCTATGAAGGAACAGAGTGAGCACTCCTTCCAGGTGGAACTGAATGAGCCTCTGGTGTCTAAACCAAGAAGGTGGAATGTTGATTCGAAAAAGTTCAACTCCAAGGAGCATGAAACTCGAATCTGATCGAGAGAACCAAATGTCGGAAGCGCGCAGCATTACAATTTCAACAGCATGTCAACAGAGCTTGCCGAAAGCAACTAATCTTATCGCTCCAGTCCATCTGAATTTATAAAGACAGAGCTTTTATGGGGGAAGAATGGGTAGCGCATAAAAGAAAGATTGTACAGTAAAAATGTTTGGTGGGGTGGGGTTGCGGTGTGGTACCTGGAGGGCAATACCGCCCACAATGATGTACAAAGACACACGGCAGGAGGCAGTTGCATGCAGAGGCTCGAATAAGAGTCAATGTTGAATTTGATCCTAATTTGGGCTATACTTTGTCCATGTGTATATAATTACATCCTACCAATAAACGCCACTGTTCAATCTTACAAGCCTCTGAACCTCTTAGTGAGACCTCCTGAATAAACCCGTGCAGCAGTCACTAACTAATATCCAATAAGTCATTTCCTTATACAGGCAATGTTGTGAATGTAAAGCTTAATACAACATGGCAAATAGCATAATGTAAATATTGGAAAACTACACAAATAGATGAGACAGAAATAGGAGGGTACAGTTCACTGACCACGATTAGGTGAAATAAGTATATGCTTGTGTGGCACATAACTGTTGGACCAAACGATCCATTTCTGTTCTGTAAAATCTGTTTAATACTGTGCAACCGTTACTGTTCAAATATTCTGTACAAATGTCCACAGAAAAGAAATGAGTGGGGAGGGAAACAATTTTTCAATGAAGCTGCTTATTTGCGTCAGGAGAACCTATGTGCTATCCTTTTTCTATTTGGAAAAACTGAATAGTCATTAAAGTTATGTATATTTCATAATTCGAATTTAAAAAGTAGGCTGGAATCCTGATCAATATTGATTCTGAAAAGGCCAGCTAGTGCTTTTTTCCAAGAGCCGGTGCAGATTTGGCCTCCTGCATTGTAAATTCTATGATTCTAATTGCTGATGATTGCAAAATTACTTCAGTTCTTCAGTAAATGCAGTGCACTCCTATTTTCCGTTGAAGTAGAGCATTGGCTTCCTTCTGCACTGTAGCAATTCTGAGTGATATGTTCTGTGTAATCACTTTCTTTGACAATCGCTGATTGCAATTGTGTTTTTGTTCAGAAAAGTTAGCATGTGTTTCATACAATACATGTTGAGGTTGATCTATGTACAGTGGACTATATGCTCTAATGCAGATCACCAATAGTGTTTTTCAATCACTTGGTTCTAAAGAACTTCAATATTGCTGAAAAGAGACCTGTTGCTCAGCTTCTTATCATGCACTTGTCGGGAGAAAGGCAAGAATGTTGAGTTTCAAAGTGATCACAATAATTTGGCACCCCTTTGATCCTGTGGTGTGATTGGTTGGCAATTCTAACCTGGCTGAGATGTTACCATGGAGAAAGCCAAAGGAATTATAGGTTACTGAAACACTCAGTAATTCAAAAAAAGGCTCAAGGCTTGAACATTTAGATTTATTGTCACGTGTACCGAGGTATAGTGAAAAGTATTGTTCTGCAGGGCAGCACGGTGGCACAGTGGTTAGCATTGCTGCTTCACGGCGCTGAGGTCCCAGGTTCAATCCCGGCTCTGGGTCACTGCCGTGTGAAGTTTGCACATTCTCCCTGTGTTGGCGTGGGTTTCGCCCCGCAACCCAAAGATATGCAGGGTAGGTGGATTGGCTGCGTTAATATGCCCCTAAATTGGAAAAAATTAATTGGGTCCTCGAAATTTATATATTTTTAAAAAATGTATTCTGCAAACGGTCCAGGAGGCCGTTCCACACCTGAAAAACATAAATGCACAATGTAAATACATAGACATCGGGTGAAGCATGCAGAATGTAGTGCTACTCAGTAGAGACGATGCGTGGAGAAATCAGTTCAGTCCATAAGAAGGTCATTCAGGAGTCTGGTAACAGGGAAGCAGCTGTCTTTGAATCTTAGTGCGTTCAGACCGTTCTCTTCTGCCCGATGGAAGAGAGAATAACCTGGGTGGGAGGGTTCTTTGATTATGCTGCCTGCTTTCCCAAGACAGCAGGAGATGTAGACAGTCAGATGCGGGTTTGTGTGATGGACTAGGCTGTGTTCATGACTCCATGTAGTTTTGTATGGTGTTGGGTCGAGCACTTGGCATACTAGGCTGTGATGCAGCCATCTAAGATGCATTCTATGGTGTATCTGTAAAAATTGGTAAGAGTCAATATGAACATGCCAAATTCCCTTCGTTTTCTGAGCAAGTACAAGGGCTGTTGTGCTTTCTTGGTTGTAGACTTTCATTTGCCATCAATAGATCAGAGCATATCAATATATGTCGCTTCTAGGAAGTTTAAATGAGCCACTGTGCAGTAGTGACACAGGTGACGTTTTCCACTAATCTTCTGGCCACCACACACCTGTGTAAAGTTATATAATTTCAGTGTTGGTGTGATGCCAGGTATGTAGGCTGTATACCCCAAGATTGGCTGATCAAATCAAACATTTCTTTTGCTCATAATAGGCAGAATCCTGTATCAGCTGAGGTTAATCATGAAGACCCCGCCTTCTTTGCTCCTTGCCTAAGGTGTGGTAATCCTCAGTTTAAAATCACCACCAGTCAACTCTCCCTTTCAAAGACGAAAGCAGCCTATGGTCATCTGGGACTGTGGCGACTTTACTTTAATAGGTAGGGTACAGATCGAACTCCAACAACCCATGCTTGTAAAACCCCAAATAAAATGTCTGTTCGATGTGGTTCTGTGATTGGGCAGCTTTTGCTGAATAATTTTGAGTGCGTTGATGGGTACATGACAAGTTAAGCTTGTAATGTGGCTCATTTACACTTGCTAGAAGTGACATGCATTCATATTTAGGGACCCACTCACTTCAAACAAAAAGGATATGTTTAAGCCTTGCACCTTTTTTGAATTACCTGGAAGCTTGGGAACCTATAGCTTCCCATTGCTTTCTTCATTCAGCACCTCTTTTCTCCTGCGGTATAAATTGTCGTGATTGTTGAAAAATGTGGTATTCTTGAGTTTGTCTTAATGAATGAAAGATGAAATGTTTTGGCAGTATGACTCACTTTTCAGCAATATTAATGTTTTCCATTGTGGTTTTAAAAATTACAAGGGTTTCTTTAACATGTGGATGCATATAGTTTTGATAATTGCAGTGGATATTCTAAATTTATGCAAGCTTAATGCATTCTTGTTTCGTGAAGAATGTTAACCTAATCTACTCCTGAAAGTATTCTGTTCCCATATCGTCTGTTTTTATTCCTAGGTCCTGGATAGTTTGTTAGCTCAATATGGTTCAGTGGAGAACTGCGAGCAAGGTATGTAACGAAGCCATTTTGGCATTTATAATTCATTGTGTATCTATTAACATTTTCTAGTTTTTAAACTTGTTTTTCCTTGGTCTGCAGTAAATACAGAAACGGAGACTGCAGTAGTGAATGTTACATATTCTACCAAGGAACATGCAAGACAGTGAGTATTGTATAAGCATATAAAGAATGGTCCTTTTGTGGGAAAAGTTTTTAAAGTCTCAGGAATTTTATCAACTTCCTGGCACGCAACTTCAGAATTCACTCCAAAGATTACTTTCTTCTAAAGGCCCAAGTGAATTTTTATTTCCCTATTCTTCTGTATCGTAGATGCGAATGTTAGCAATTTATTTTATAAAATATCCAGCACAGAAACGGGCCATTCAAAAGTGAAATACTGCTGATGCTGGAAACTTGAATTAAAATCAGAAGTTGATGAAAGTAATGGGGTCAGCCAACAGCTGCTGAGAGACTAACAATTATTTCAGGTTGATGACCTTTTATCAGTACTGCATGAAGTTAGAGATGTAACAGTTTTTAAGGAAGAGAAAAGGAGAGAGTCTGAGATGCGATGGAAGGCAGAAGTGATTAAATGATAAAAGAACGACAGAACAAGGCAAAAGAGGGGTGGTAATCAAACGTGTACTACACTCCTGTAGGCTTCACCCGATGCATGTATTTACATTAAGTATTTACATTATGTATTTTTTTTCATGCACGGAATGATCTGAGCCACTCGCAGAACAATACATTTCAGTGTACGCGTGACAATAATCCAGTCCAATAATGAAACAGAGTCTACAGGAGCTGTAAATTACAACAGAACAATTGCCAGCACTTACTGTCCAAAATGATAGGCGTAGTTGTGATTGAGACATTGTTGAATTTAACAGGCTGTGAGGTGCCCAATCTGAAGAGGTGTTGTACTTTGAGCTTTTATTTAACCTTGGAGCAGTGAGTGTGGCTGAGGACAGGAAGGTCAGGGTGGGATGGAGAAGTAAAGTGGCACGTGACTGGAAACTTGAGTCACACTTGCAGATATATTGGAAGTATTGAACTGCAGATATATTGGAGGTATTGAACTGCAGATATATTGGAGGTATTGAACAAAGCAGTCTCCCATTGTGTGTTTGCTCTTCCGAAGGTAGAGGAGAAAGAGCTTTGAGCAGAGAGCAAGACATGCGAAATTAAAATAAAAAGTAAACAATTTCTTACAGGCGATTGAGCGTGAGAAGGTTAAAAAGTGTAGGTGCTGCATCTCATGTACTTGTGTGGGAAGGTGCTGTGAGAAATGGAAGGGGTGCTGAAAGTATGGGCCAGGGTATCATGGAGGAATGGACTCTTTGTCTGCTCGGTTACCAACATTCCAATAATTAATGGCAGAATCGCGTTGAAGGTGGCAGAGGATGATCCTTTGGATGTGGAGATGGGGTAGAAGGTGAGAACTTGGAAGGTGGTGGAGTGAAAGGGGTGTAGGCAGCAGTGGGATGAGGGGTGGCATGGTGGCACAGCGGTTAGCACTGCTGCCTCATGGTGCCAGGGGCCCGTGTTCAATTCTGGCCTTGGTTGACTGTGGAGTTTGCACCGTCTCCCCATGTCTGCATGGGTTTCCTCCAGGTGCTCCAGTTTCCTCCCACAGTTCGAAGGTCTGCAGGCGAGGCAGTAAAGAAGGCAAATTTTATGTTAGCCGTCATAGTGAGAGGATTTGAGTATGGGAATAGGGATGTTTTACTGCAATTGTACAGGGCATTGGCAAGGCCACATGTGGAGTATTCTGTGTAGTTTTGGTGTCCTTATCTGAAGAAGGATGATCTTGTTATGGAGGGAGTGCAACAAAGGTTTACCAGGCTGATTCCTGGGATGGAGGAACTGTCATATGAGGAGAGACAAAACGATTAGGATTATATTCATTGGAGTTTAGATGAGCGAGAGTGGATCTCATAGAAACTTACAAAATTCAAGGTAGATTTGGAAAGAATGTTTCCAATGGTGTGGTGTCCAGAACTAGGGGTCATAGTTTGAGGATGAGGGATATACACCTTTGAGGACTGAGGTGAGGAGAATTTCTTTCTTCCAGAGTGGTGGACCTGTGGCATTCATTACCATAGAAAGTAGTTGAAGCCAAAATTGTGTAATTTCATGAAGGAATTGTATATAGTTCTTAGGGCTAAAAGGATGTTGGAGGGGGGAGGAGGAGGGAGGGAGGGAGGGGGGAGGGGCGGGCTGGATCAGGGTATTGAACATGATGAATGACGGGAGCATGGCCGAATGCCCCCCCCCCCCCCCCCCCCTCGGTCCAAAGAAGTGCAGGTTAGGTTGATTGGCCATGCTAAATTGCACCTTGGTGTCCAAAGATGTTCAGGTTAGGTGGGGTTATGGGAATAGTGTGGGGGAGTGGGCCTAGGTAGGATGCTCTTTCAGACACTTGTTGAGACGCGATGGGCCGAATGGCCTCCTGCACTGTAGGAATTCTACGGTTTGGTAGTGTAGACATGGCAGAGATGTCATTGCCCACTGTCATTGATGCATCCAATAAGGAATTCAGTAGAAACCCCAGTGATTAGAATGTGGAACTTGCTGCCACATTATGTAGTTAAATAAAATAGCACAGATGTCATTAAGATATGCATGCAAAGGAGAAAGCAATAGAAGGTTACATTATCAAGGTTACATGGAATAAGTTTGGCGGAAGTTCATGTGTGCCATAAAATACCAACATGAGCAAATTGGGCAGAATAACGAGGTCCTGTGCTTTAAATTGTATGCACTTTTTTTGCTGCGAGGGAAATTTCTGGATGGATAAGCTACATTTAATTGATTAAACTTTTTAAAAAAATATTTTTATTCTCCTTTTTCACAATTTTTCTCCCGAATTTATACCCAACAACAATCAATAACCAACAACAAATATCTCAAACCCCATAACAGTAACATAACAACGATCCCATCCTCCCACCATGCCCAGACATCAGCCCGCATGTTAACATAAACAAATGACAAAGAAAAAAAAAGGAATCCGGGATTATCCATAGCCATCTTCAACATACACAGCCCCCCCCCCCCCCCCCCTCCAACTAATGTTCGATGTTATCCAGTTCTTGAAAGTGCACAATAAATAGTGCCCATGACTTGTAGAACCCCTCTGAGCTTCCCCTCAGTTTGAACTTAACCCCCTCCGAGCTTCCCCTCAGTTCGAACTTAACCTTCTCATGGGTCAAGTATTCCAACAGGTCCCCTCGCCACGCCAGGGCACAAGGTGGAGAGGCCGCTCTCCATCCCAGCAGGATCCGCCTTCGGGCGATCAACGAGGCGAAGGCTACGATATCTGCCTCCGCACCCGTTTTCCAACCCTGGCTGATCCGACACCTGGAATATGGCCTCCCGGGGACCCGGGTCCAGCTTTACATGCACCACCCTGGAAATTACCCTAAACACCTCCTTCCAGTACTCCCCAAGCTTTGGACAGGACCAAAACATATGACCGTGATTAGCGCCTTCCCGCCCCCCCGGCAACGTTCACACACATCTTCTACCCCTTCAAAGATTCAACTCATCCTTGCCCTCGTGAGGTGTGCCCTGTACACCACCTTCAGCTGTATCAACCCCAACCTCGCACACTAGGTGGAGGCATTCGCTCTCCGGGGCACCTCACACCAGGCCCCCTCCTCTGTAAAATCTCCCAATTCTTCCTCCCACTTCGCTTTGATCCCCTCCAGTGGTGCCTTATCCTTTTCCAACATAGCTCCATATACCGCTGACACTGTCCCCTTCTCCAGTCCACTTGCCGCCAGCCACTCCTCCAACAAAGTGGAGGCCGGTTCCTCCGGGAAGCTCTGTATCACCTTCCTGGCAAAGTCCCGAACCTGCATATACCTAAACACTTCTCCCTGCTCCAGCCCATACTTCGCTTCCAGCTCCCTCAATCCTGCAAATCAACCCCGAGGAAACAAATCTTTTAGAGTCTTAATCCCCTTCTCTTCCCATTTCCGAAAGCTTCCGTCCCACCTCCCTGGCTCAAATCTGTGGTTCTCCCGGATCGGCATTTCCCTCGACCCTGCCCCCAACCTGTAAGTGTTGGCGAAACTGCCTCCAGATTTTCAAGGAAGCTATTACTACCAGACTCCGAGTATTTCCCCAGAGTTATCGGGAGCGGGGCCGTTGCTAGTGCTTTCAGCCCCAACCCCCTGCACGAACTCTCCTCCATTCTGACCCACTGGGAATCAACCCCTCTGACCCAGCTCCGCACCTTCTCCACATTCGCCGCCCAATAGTAGTACGTCAGGTTCGGGAGACCCAAACCCCCTGCCTGCCTTCCCCTCTGTAGCAGCACCTTCCTCACTCTGGCCACCTTCCCTCCCCATATAAACGAGGTAATCCTCCCCTCAATCTTCCTGAAAAAAGACTTTGGCAGGAAAATCGGTAGGCATTGAAAAATAAACAAATCGCGGCAACACATTCATTTTAACCGCCTGCACCCGACCCGCCAGTGACGGGGGGACCATCCCACCTTGCCAGATCGGCTTTCACTCTCCCCACCAAACTAGTGATATTGTACCTGCGAAGCCTTCCCCACTCCCGGGCAACCTGCACCCCCAAATACCTAAAGTGAGTCCCTGCACTACAGAATGGCAGCCCCACCACCCCTGCCTCCACCCCTAGTTGAGACACCACGAAATACTCACTCTTGTCCAAGTTCAGCTTGTACCCAGAGAAAGACCCAAATACCTGCAGCAACTCCAATATTCCTCCTATCGACGCACTCTGCTCCGACACATACAGCAGCAAGTCGTCGGCATACAAGGACACCCTATGCTCTATCCCCCCCTTCACTATTCCTTTCCATGCTCCCGAACTACTTAATGCGATGGCCAACGGCTCAATCGCAAATGCAAACAGCAGGGGGGGGGGGGGGCATATGAATTCCCTGCCTTGCCCCACGGTGGAGAGAGAAGTATCTTGAACTGATATTGTTCGTGCGAACACTCGCCCTCGGCTCCTTATATAATAACTTTACCCAGTTCACAAATCTTGGTCCAATCCCAAACCGTTCCAGCACTGCCATCAGGTACCCCCATTCCACCCGATCAAACGCCTTCTCGGCGTCCAGTGCCAACACCACCTCTGTTTCCTTCCCTTCCCTTCCGCCGGTGCCATAACGACGTTCAAGACCCTCCTAATATTCAAAAACAGCGGCCTCCCTTTCACACACCCTGTCTGAACCTCACCTATCATCTTCAGGAGGCACTCCACCAGCCTACCCACCAGTACCTTTGCCAATACCTTTGCGTCCACATTCAGAAGTGAAATGGGCCTATACGACCCACACTCCGTCGGATCCTTATCCTTTTTAAGCAACAGTGAAATCGATGCCTGCCCCAAGGTTTGCGGCAGCATTCCCTTCCCTATCGCCTCTTCAAACATCCCTGCCATCAGGGGTGCCAACTTATCCTTAAATTTTTATAATATTCCACTGGAAACCCATCCGGCCCTGCCACCTTCCCCGACTGCATCCTCCCAATCGTGTCTTTTATCTCCTGCTCAAGTATTGCTCCTTCTAATGTAGCCTTGTCTCCCTCCCCTAGCCTCGGGTACTCCAACCCATCCAGAAATTCCAGACTCCCCCAGGTGGCTCTGACCTGTCGTAGAATTCCTCAAAAACCTTGTTAATCCGCTCTGGAGCCACCACCAACTTCCCGGCCCTATCCCTTACCTGAAGAATTTCCCTTGCTGCTGCCTCCCTCCGGAGCTGACCTGCTAACATACATACCTTGTCTCCATGTTCATAAACTGCACCCCTCGCTCGCCTCAGTTGGCGCATCGAACCCCCCCTACCTTTCCCCTAGAAACAACATCCCCCAGCAACCAACCCTTCATCCCCCTTCTCGCTTGCCTCGTAGGCCCATTGACGCCTGCTATCCAGGCTCCAATGTCCGCAGCCCTCCTCTCCTCTCACCTCCGTTCACTAGCTGACTGACTTTAGCTAGCTAGTGTGGGTGGCTCCCCCCCCGCCAAGACATATCATCCCCTTCCACCCAGTCCCAGAGGAAAAAAACCCAAACCCAACAATCCAACCCATACAATTCACTAACATAACATTTAACCATCGCAACACAGAGCGCCCATCAACCCACCATTAACTTAAACTCTATAACAATACAAAGAGAAGTAGATTACAATACAAATCTGTAAAAAGAAAGTTATAACATTTATACATTTTCCAGCTGTTCAGACTCAGTCCACAGTCTCTCTTCCAGCTCTGCTCTTCATGTCTGTCCCAAGCCTTCTGTCTTCACGAACGCCTCAGCCGCATCCGCGGTCTCAAAATAAAACTCTTTGCCGTTATACGTTACCCTCACTCTCGCTGGGTACACCATACCAAACCGTACCCCCTTTTTTTTTTAAAATTTAGATTACCCAATTATTTTTTCCAATTAAGGGGCAATTTAGCGTGTCCAATCCACCTACTCTGCACATTTTTGGGTTGTGGGGGCGAAACCCACGCAGACACGGGGAGAATGTGCAAACTCCACACGGACAGTGACCCAGAGCCGGGATCGAACCTGGGACCTCAGCGCCGTGAGGCGGTTGTGCTAACCACTAGGCCACCGTGCTGCCCTCCGTACCCCCTTCTTGTACAATGTCGCCTTCACTCGCCCAAACGCCGCTCATCTTTTTGCCAACTCCACCGTCAAGTCCTGGTAGATCCAGACGGTAGTACCATCCCATAGTATCTTCTGCTTCGCCCAGTTTAACACCTTCTCCTTCATGCAAAACTTATGGAAGCAGATAATTACTGCCCTTGACGGCTCGTTCACTTTGGGCTTCAGCCTTAATGACCGAAGGGCTCGGTCTAAGCTCGTACTGGGAGGGGCTCTCACCCTCTCCCATCAGCTCCGCCAACTTCTTAGCGAAGTATTGTGTTGCTCTCTGTCCCTTCAGGCAAGCCCACAATTCTCAAATTATGCTGCCTTGAGCGGTTTTCCAAGTCTTCCAGCTTTGCTCGGAGACCTCTATTAATCTCCACCGCCCTCCGCAACTCATCTCCCATCGAGGTGACCTGGTCGCTGTGTCGTGACATGGCTTCCTTCACTTCTTTCATCTTCTCGCCCTGCTCTCTCACCTCGGCCAATGCCTTTGCCACCGCCACCTTCAACGGGGCAATTATTAGGGCGATTGCCTCCTCCACCAGTAACTTCAATGCGGCCACTGTCTCCTTTTTCCAGGCATCCATGTGCCTCGCAAACTGTTTTTCCAGCTCCCCTGCCATCACCTCGGTCATCATCTCCACCGTAAATAGTGCGGCCCCGCTTTGCAGTTCAGCTTCCGCCATCCTATCACCACTTTTATTCGTCTTCTCCTTCAGCGGTGACCTCGCGTTTCCTCCTTTCTTCGACGCTGCTTTTCGCATCCTTTAGCAGCTTATTGTTTTTCACTTTCTTTCTCTTCTCCTCTCTCTCTCTCTCTCTCTCCCTCTACCCTTCTGTCCTTCTTCAATCTGAATTATTCTTTTTTTTTTAAAAGACAAAGAGGAGGGGGAAAAAAACTTCACCAAACTTCTTTAAATTTCTTTAAATCTTCCAGCTCTCTCTATTTCCCCTCTGCACTCATCCAAAACTCCCCTGGGACCAGGTTCCAGCCTTCTTTCTTCCTCCTAGGTGGGAGCCATCCGTTGTGGGACACCGCTCTTACAAGGTGTCCTGGACTCGGGCCTGCCTTCTCGTAACTCCGCCCCCGCTGCGCTGGGCCCAGGACCTCGGCCCCTGCCGCCCCAACTCCCACACGAGGTTCTTCACCTGTTTTTAAACAGGCCCCGCTGGCTGCTCGCGATGGCCCCAAAGGCCGACGGTGTCGAAAAGCGGGGATTTCCCCAAAATCGCCGCGACTTGCGGCCACCGACGGGAGCTCTTCGTGCTGTGGCCGCCCTGCGCGCCCACTCCACCTTAATTGATTAAACTTGATCTGCATTCTCTTTTTGGCTTTTGAACTATCTGCTTTAGGTCATTTTTGTTTGTGCTGAGGTGTAATCCCTAGGTTGGAAAAAAGGTTTTGAGAACTTTTTGGAAAATTGGGATAGTTTTGGTGTCTTTTCACTTCTGTGAATTGAATTCGGAATTCGACCAAACTGATTGAAGTTCAGTAGTTCTTAATTTTCTATATTATAAAGGAACATTTTCTATATTATAAAGGAACATTCTCAATCTAATTTTCTAATGAGGAAAGAAAATTCAAAAACCTGTAAATGCTAGAAAGCACCAGTAGTTCAGGCAGCCAATGTGTGGAAAACACAAGGTAATCTTTCAGGTTATAGGTGGGCAGCATTGATTGTAGATATAAAAGCAAAATATTACAGATCCCGGAGATCGGAAATAAAAACATGTAGCAGATCTAAAAGCAAAATATTACAATCCCCCGAGATTGAAATAAAAACAAAGTGCTGGAAAAACTTAGTAGGTCTGGCAGCATCTGTGGAGAAAGAAGCACTATTAACATTTCAGTGTTAAATCTGTTTCTTCCTCCCCACAAATGCTGCTAAACCTGCTGAGTTTTTCCAGCACTTTCCGCATTTGCAATGCAACAGACATAAGGGGGCTTATGTCGGGGTCTCACACAGAAAAAGGAAAATAAATAGACTGACCTTCAGAATGTTGAGTGTTGTGCAGTAATAGGCCATGGGACAGTGGCAAGCATAATGGGAGAAATCAAATAAAAGAGGAGTGTGTGTGAATAGCTAAAATTAAGGCCTGAGGAAGGAGCAGTGCTCCGAAATCTAGTAATTTGAAACAACCCTGTTGGACTTTAACCTGGTCCAACTCCGGCATCTCCACATGATAGCTAACGGGTGAGAGGCTGAAGGTTAGGGCGTTATGAAAAACTGGTTAGGCTGAGCTGGCTCTAATTGCCTTAGGACCTGGCAAACAAACGCCTGTGCCAAAGGTGCAGACCACTGTTGCCAGAATGTTCATTGGCAGGGTGACTTATGCTCCAAAGCACCAGTAATGAGGAAAAAAATTGGCCTTTGGGAGAGGTTAAGCCAAGGTGAGAGAGTAAACAAAATATTGTTGTATTACTAAAATTTACGAAGTGAGTTTGATCAAAGTTTTCAAGGTATTAGGGAATATTTAGTGTCGATTGTGAGAAGCTTTTTCCTTGTTTGGGGAGTGTAGTCATCAAGTTAGAGCCAGATCTTTCAGGAGTAAAGCTGGAAACTCTTCGACACAGCGTGGTAGAAGTTTGGAACTAGTCTGTAACTGGCAATTGGTGTTAGATCAATTACAACTTTTAAAAACTTGAGATTGATTAATCTATAAAATATAGAGATTCAGGGAAAATGCAGGTGTTTGGAGTTGGATTGCAAATCAGCCATCTCACTAAATTAGAGAATAAGCTTGTGGGACTAAATGACCGAGTCTCTGCCTATGTTGAAAAAAAATTGTTACGGCATGTCAAACTTTAGATAAATAGCCACTGGTCTGAATTCTTCCAATGTATTAATAGCTGCTTTTTTTAATAGGGCAATTGAAAAACTTAATGGCTATATGTTGGAGAATTTTTCACTAAAAGTAACCTATATCCCCGATGAGATGGCCGCTCAACAGAGTTTGCAACAGATACCTTCACAAGCCCGACGTGGATTTGGGCAACGAGGTCCACCTCGGCAAGGGTCTCCGAACGGAACAGTTAGACCGAAACAGCAGCAGTCTGATGTTCCTTTGCGAATCATGGTTCCAACTCAGTTTGTGGGTGCCATCATTGGGAAGGAAGGAGCCACAATCCGGAATATCACAAAACAAACACAGTCAAAGTAGGTATTCCATTTGCAACTTTTGTGAAGAGCTTTATTATCTGTTCAGTATTTAAGTTGTAAGTTTGTAATTTGTGCTTGGGTAAGGTGGAGCACTGTTAAATTCAGTGAGCTATGATTACAGGTATACACAATCTTTGGACCAAGCCCCTGCCAGTTTTTTTGGGCAGGGTGATTTCGCTTGGGTCAAGGGAATGGTCCCTTGTGTGGGAAAAGACCGCTGCGCAAAGTCGGTTAACCAATTCAGCACCTTTTGTGAAGCAGCATTGCTGTGATGCCGTATATGGGCACCTGTGCCCCTTGTTGGGTTGTGCATATTTTACCTTCTCCCTGTGGTTTGGGTGGACTCCCACCACCAAGCTCCTGGTCTCCAAGAGGCTGATGAATTGTTTACACGTGGTGGAGACCGTCCTCTGATCCCTCTATGGCGGAATTATATTTTTTCTAGTTGTAACAACTTTGCCAAGTCGAATAGCTGGTCTGAGGCTTTGGGTGGCGCTACAGACCTGCGTCCAAGCAGAAATGTCCGCTGGGCAAAAAGTGGGATGAATGCCAGAGCGTCTGCAATTTAGCATGGTCAATTCACCTCCCCCGCACATCTCTGCTTGTGGAGGTGAGACCCACGCAGACAGTAGGAGAATGTGCAAACTTCACATGGACAATAACCCAGGACCAGGATCGATCCCGGGTCCTTGACGCTGTGAGGCAGCAGTGCTAACCGCTGTGCCACCGTGGTGCCCCAGTCTGGAGTGATTCTTAGCACTCATGGGTTTAATTCCTATTCTTTCTTTGCTCTGCCTTGAACTTGCAATCGTAGAACCATCTCATGAGATTTTGTTTCCTGGAGACTTTAACCCAAGCTAGATGATTCTTCCAGCCTAACTTTTACTCACAAGCATAAGCTTCTATCCATGTTCCTGCATGCTTGATGGAACCATCAATTCACTAGATACGTGCTTTAAGATATGAACAGTGGTTTTAATCTACTTACTACAGAGCCAGCCTGTTACCCGTTGAACCCTCGATGAACTGGCAGGCTGGCTCTGGACAAGGGTATTTATGCAGCAGTCTGGGGGAGGAGTCGTGGGCGGAGCCAAGGGTGGAGCCCTGTACAAACTCCTGAGCATTCCCAGAGCTACTCCCCCTAGTGGTCGGATAATGCTACTGCGCTTACAATGGTATTGGTAAATACAGTGTGAATTACTAAGTTACATTCACCACAATGCTGAACCATCGACACCTTTTGGTCCGTAGCTGCTCCTTCTCTTGGATCCAGGCTGACTCTCAATGCTGTCGTATTTGGTGATATTCTAGGAAAGCCTGTAACCTGATCTTTACAATGGCTTCCTCTGTAACCTTCCCCATTGTAATGTGAATCACATAGGATTTCTTTCTAGATACAAGCCTAATTAACTATCATTGCGAGTCCAACTCTCTCATCTTGGAACTAGATGAACAATTTAAAGCACAACTGTTTACAACCTGACATTCTAGACACCTACATGTCTTTCTCTCTGTTTTTAGATGGTCGGTCACTCTCTTTCTCTCTCACTTACTTTGTGTTTGATCTATGGCAGGCATTGGTCGCTCCTCTGTTACTGGCTTGGTTTTTGTGTTTGTAGCAAAAGTAAAATGGTCGCATATCCCTTTTTACTCTGGAACCGATGGCATCCCTGTCCACACTTGTAAATCTAAGCACAAAATTTGCTATTCTGATTTCCCCCTCCGCAGCATTTGCAGCTGAAGTCCTGCAGGTGGAAGTCTTTGAAATCAACTTGATTTGATATGAAACCCCATGTTTAACAGTGGTTGGAAGGCCAGTGAGGGCAGGGGGAGAGAATCAAGTTTGTGGGGGTGGCCCGGAGAGGAACGTGCCGGTTGACCCTGACACGTTGCCATTTTGGGGGGAAATTCCGCTATGATGGACAAAGGTGCTTGGGGGGGGGGGGGTGGGTGTTGGTTAAGTTCCAACTGTATTTCTTGTGTTTAGAGACGGCGTGAAGAATGAATAGGCCAGCAGAGGTATGTGGATGTTGCTTAGCAAGTGGAGCGTTGTACAGTAGAGAAGCCTTTAAGTTTGGATTTAGCTAATTTGTTTCCAGTTGGAGATGGATAGTGAAAACAAAGGCAACTTTTAGTCCCTCTCCAGCCATCTAAACCAACTGCTTCAAGCAGAGCTATTTCTGGAACAAAAGCCATACCATAGAGTAATGGTTAAGAAAATGAGTGCAGAGATCTGAAGAGCAGTAAGTTAAGGAAATAGAGAAATGAAGAGAAGCTTCCAAGATGGCTGTGGTTAAAGGTACTAGATCAGAGAACTGTTCAGTAAACACAGACACAGCTGAAAAGAAGGCCAGGTGATTTTTAGGTCTGAGATTTTCCTACAGCCTGCGGAATGTGAGTTGAACTAACTATGGAAATCGGTGGCTGGATCTCCAGATTTTGTGTATAAATTGTGACGAAGAAGGAAATCTAAAAGGGGGTGGTGTAAAATCCTGGATTACATTAGCTGTTAAAAGTAGAGTGGAAGCTTGCGTTAAAAGAGGAATTTGTAAAACCTGTGCTGAATGTTGGAATGCAAACATCTAAGGGAAAGCATTATTATGAAAGAAGATCTTAAAGCTTTGAGTTTGGAAACTCGCATGTGATCATCTGGAGACCGAGGAGAAATATACAGACACTAACTTGGGATTCAGAGTGGATAGTGTGTATTTGCCCGCAGTCATCTTGTGTGCCTAAAAGGGACTTAATGAGACACTTGTAGTTGATGATGTACTTTGCAATCCATGTTAATTTTTATATATAGTATAATTGTTAAGGTAAGGAGGGAGTAAAGGAGTGTTTTATTATCCAATTTTTCCATGTTTGATGCTTTTCTTGTTGAAACTAATTGGTGTTCCTGTGACTCTTCCTCCATATTTTATTTTAAAAATATATAAAAGTGACTTTTGAGCCAGCTTTCCATTCTGGAATCTTCCTGTCCAGCTATAACATAACTGGGATCATAATGAATGATGAGAGAGCATTCTGTTCTTCAAAGCTGTCGAATTTATCCTTTTTGACTGAGCCCACCTCCGACCCAAAGTTCATAGGGATGGGAAATTTCCTGATCAGTGACCCAAAACACCGATCTCCATGTACCCAGCAACTTGAGGCCCATTGCGCAGTCTGGGGAAAGCTGTGGAAACCTTTGAAAAAGGAAAAAGAAAATATTGAATTTGTTTTTTGTATAAAAGTTTGTTCATGTTCTCTCCAGAAGTGGATTTTATTTCTTAGCATTGAACTTTTGCCATTTGTGGTTATTACTTAACTCTTAAATAGATGCTAGATATTGAATTTTTTTGAGTAATAAGAATGTTTTGCCTCTGTTTAGGATTGACATTCATCGTAAAGATAACGCAGGTGCTGCTGAGAAACCAATAAGTATTCACTCAACACCAGAGGGGTGTTCAGCTGCTTGCAAGATGATAATGGAAATCATGCAGAAGGAAGCTCAGGATACAAAATTGTACGTACATAGAATAACATTTTGCATTTCAATCGTTAACAATACAAACAATTAGGTTTGTACCTGCAAATCAGGCAGGTGTTTTATTTTAATTGCAAGAATATCCCTGTCTTGTTTCAAAAAATTATAATTTTGAAACCATGGACACGTGGGAAACTGCAGCATTCTGCAGTCCCTTTGGTCACTTTCAAAATGAATATCTCAATAGCCCACTATCAAAATAATCAATGATCCCCTAAAGTATTTAGTGTTATCTGCTTCCCAGGGCCATTCAGCCCATCGGGTCAGCTCCGTATTTCAATCACGACTGATGTGTTTCTCATCCCCATTCTCCTGCTATCTCCCCATAACCCTCGATCCCCCTTTTAGAGTACCTGATTATTTTTTGCCCAGTTAAGGGGCAATTTAGCATGGCCAATCCACCTACCCTGCGCATTTTTAGTGTTGTGGGGGTGAGACCCACACAGGCACTGGGAGAACATACAAACTCCACATGGACAGTGACCCGGGGCCTGGATCAAACCCGGGTATTCAGCTCCGTGAGGCAGCAGTGCTAACCACAGCACCACCGTGCCGTCCCCTGATCCCCTTATTAATCAAAAACCTATCTATCTCTGTCTTAAAGACACTCTGCCTCCACAGCCTTCTGTGGCAGAGTTCCACAGATTCACCACCCTCTGAGGTGAGAAGGAAGAGGAGGAATTTCTTCAGCCAGTTTTAAATGATCACCCCTTCAGTCTGAGGCTGTGCCCTCGGGCTCTAGTTTTTCCTACTAGTGGAAACCTCCTCTCCACGCCCACTCCATTTCTCAGTATCCTGTAAATTTCCATAAGATCACCCCCCCCCCCCCCCCCAATCCTTCTAAACTCCCAATGACTACAGACCCAGAGTCCTCAATCAATCTCGTATGACAAGCTCTTCATTCCAAGGATCGTTCTTGTGAACCTCATCTGGACCCTTTCCAATCCTTAGATACAGGGCCCAAAACTGCTCTCAATACTCCAAATGGGTTCTGACCAGAGCCTTGTACAGCCTCAGGTCATCCCTGCTCTTGTATTCTAGCCCTTTCGACATGCATGCCGCTAGAGCAATTAAATTAAATCTAAACTGTACACCCTTTTAAAAAAAAATTCGGACCTATATCCGTTCAGTTTATTTATTCATTAAATATACAAGGGTTGAATCATTTCGACCCTAAAGCCTTCAACGCGCTTTTCTCGCTCAACGCCTTAAATACAGTATCCGATGCCCTTTACACCCAGCTTCCTCTCTGTAATCATAGCCTATGCTAAACCCATTGGTAGCATTTTGCTGTTGTGCCTGCTAACTTGGCATGGAAACTGGGGTCCTCCTAGGTCTGTATGACTTGGTATAAACCATCTGCTTTTGTGAGTAAATGCACGAGTAATTAAGTAATCAAATGTCTTCATCTGAATCATTTTTGAGTGCTTTTGCCAAATGAATCACCATCTGAGAACTTTTCAAGCTGGCGTTGAAACTCCTATTTACATAATTGCAGCACAGAAGAAATACCTTTAAAGATTTTGGCACACAACAATTTTGTTGGGCGTCTCATTGGGAAAGAAGGAAGAAATCTGAAAAAAATCGAGCAAGATACAGACACTAAAATCACAATTTCCCCGTAAGTTTTGGAGCTCTGGATTTCCATTTTCTGTGCATTGAATTGGTCTTTTGACAAAATTTGAAATCTTTACGTTGGCTATGCAGGTTGCAAGACTTGACGCTTTGCAATCCAGAAAGGACAATTACAATAAAAGGCAGTATTGAAGCATGTTCCAAAGCTGAGGAAGAAATTATGAAGAAAATTAGAGAATCTTACGATAATGATATGGCTGCTATGAATGTAAGTAATCAGGTGTTTACTATTTGTACAGTGCTGTTATTCTAGACCAGGATTGTATTACTGCTTGAGGTGGATAACAATTGTTGTCTTTCAACAGTTCCTATAAAATGAAACATGTCCTTTGTTCCAAAAACTACCATTTGTTTGGTCTTTACAGAGTTGTGTGCCTTGAGAATGAATAATTTAGCAAGTTACAGTAATCTGTAGATTTGAATTTTAGATAACCAATATGTTCACTCCATTTTGTCAGAAATCAAACTTGATTGAGTTTTGCAGACTAAAATAACACCTTTACAATTCTACCCAAGTGTGACTGAATTTAGGATTCATTTAATTCTGGTTAAATTGTGCTTTATTCATAAAATTTGTAATACTGTAGTCGATTTACAATCTGGATATCACCGTTCACGTTGCACAATACGGAACAATTGGGTTAAACACAGTACTTTACACTCTAGGGAACCGTGCTCCACATGAAACATTTTCTGATGTATACAGCCAAGAGATTTTACACTGTTTCCAGGTCCTTCTTGTGCAATGGCAAGAGGGTTCTATACTGTGGCCTTTCCACCGCTGAACCTTCTTGGTGATGTGCCACCCATCTGGGGAGTTAGCAGTAGTGTCAACAAGTGAAACCTATCTATGAATAACTTGATGGTTTTCAGTTTCCAGCAGAGCCACCTGGCTGCAGATCTTATCACAGCTTTGATCCGGTGTACACACCAACTGAATACTTGCATAGAGACAAGAGCAAGTGTACGGTAGAAAGCATGACACAAAGGAGCCTCGTAAACCTGAAGTCATTGTGGAAACCTGCCAGTGGCTGGGATCATACCTGATGGATGTCGGCTGTAGTGGCAGGATACCAATTACTGTAGCTCCAGCACATTGTTTTTTTAAATATATAAATGCTTTTTATTGGATTTTTGAACAAAGTATATTTACCGTTATGTGCACAGAATAAAATATAATATAAGAGAAGGGAACACGAACACAAAAATTAAAATAAAATAACTGGTAGGATATTATGCACTAGCTCAACAGCAGCAACTCTGTGCAATTGGCAATATTATTTTTAACACATAAGTAGGCATCTGTTTGTGTGTGGGGGGGGGGGGAATTGGGGAGGTACATATACATTTGAGTGGCGGAGAAACAATTACAGAGGGCAATACGCAAATGGATCTGATGTTGTCACTTGCTTCTCTCGGAATGTTTTTGTTGCCGTTGTGTTCAGCCGTTTGCCCTGTCTTTCGCCCGTATTTTCCTTGTTCTCTGCTCCTGTAGTTTGTTATTGTTTCCTGTGCCCTCATTCCGGCTGTCATTCCTTTGCTGCCCCCCACCTTTCTGGTTCCCTGTCTCCTCCCTCTATTTCCTCTTCCCCCCCCCCCCCCCCCCCCCCCTCTTCTGTGGTTCATCTTTCTTTTCTCTGAGGTTTAGTTGTTACTCCCTGCCCCCCTCTCCTGCATTGGCGACTTTCCCCTGATTCTTGGCTACCTGGCTATTCTTCTGCTTGTTCGTTGGCCACAAACAGGTCCCGGAACAATTAGGTGAATGGCTCCCAAGTTCTGTGGAAGCCGTCGTCTGACCCTCAGATGGCAAATTTGATTTTCTCCATTTGGAGAGATTCTGAGAGGTCGGATATCCAGTCTGCAGCTTTGGGTGGTGCTGCTGACCACTGTGCAGCACTGTGGACTGTATGAATTTTCTGTCAGCTGTCCAGATTTGAAACTTGGGTGAATTGAATTTTCTACTTTATTTCATTAAACATAATATCCATAAAATCCCTATAATGCAGAAGGCGGCCATTTGGCCCATCGCTTCTGCACCAACCCTCTGAAATAACACTCCACCCAGGCCCTGCCCTATCCCTGTAATCTCACCTAACCTGCACGTCTGGGAGGAAAGCAGAGCACCCGGAGGAAACCTATGCAGGCACAGGGAGCACGTGCAAACTTCACACACAGTCTCCCAAGGCCGGAATCAAACCCGGGGTCCCTTGCGTAGTGAGGCAGCAGTGCTAACTGCTGAGCTCTTCCTACTCTGTTAGTGTGATGCTATTTTAATACTGCTACTCCTCTAATTCCATCTCCCAGTCCTTTTCTGAAGATTTTTGTAGTTTACAACATTTATTCATGATCATGTCTGGCTAATAGGTCCTTCTGATTGCTAGTACACCATATCCTCCAAGCTGCTTTATGCTTCTAATTTATTTCTCTCCTTGCTGAAGCCAGAAAATAATTCTGTTTTCAGTTCATGATATATTTCACCTCCCTGCCAACATTTTTAGCTGTTAAGACTTTTGCATTGCGACTGTTAATATAGGGCCATTTGGCCAATCGCAGCTATGTTTTGTAGGGTTGAAAGAGTGATGTTGAGTTTGCCCGTTTTGCCGTCCTGATATATCCAGAGTTAAAATTCTAGGTTTTTTGAGCATGCACAACTGTATTAAATTAAATTGAGTACATTTGTTGCTCCAAAGAATCCTGATCCAATAACAGTTCCATTATATTGAGGAAGATTTCAAAATCTAGTTCAACACGTTTTATGATAGGCCCACCAAATATTAGCTCAAACTTTCATGCCAATAATGGTTCAGTAAACCAGAGCAGGACACTTTTTAACCCAAAGAACTGCAAAACATTCGGTCTAAATCGGCAAAATGATGTTTCTTACCAATTGCAGTAGACATTCCATAACGCACAGCTGACAATTCAGTACTAGTGGAGTGATTTCTCAAGTCATAGATTTTGAGGTGTGGAAAGGGAGGTAGTCTTTTGTAGTTCAATATTGTAATATGACTGAGAGAACAAGGTCTGGAGTGTGCATCGTTTTTTCCCGCCTTCCAAGTATGCAGGACAGACTCTGGTGCAAAGTGAGTTAGTTGACTGAAAGAGGAAGTTTTTAATGACTTGCACTGATAATTCAATGGTGTGATGTGTAGGTGCATTTTCTTGCAAATAATAACACGTCAGGAATCTCTCTCTCTCTCTCTCTCTCTCTCTCTCTCTCTCCCCCCCCCCCCCCCCCCTGGTTGCTGCTGCTATTGACCAAGATACCTATCTTTGAGCCAGGAAGTCCAGAAAAGGCTGCCACCGTTTATAGAACCCTTGTACTGATCCTCTCGGGGCAAATTTAACCCTTTCCAACTTTATAAATCCCGCCATGTCATTGACCCAGGTCTCCACGCTTGGGGGTCTCGCATCCTTCCACTGTAGCAAGATCCTCCGCCGGGCTACTAGGGACGCAAAGGCCAGAACACCGGCCTCTTTCGCCTCCTGCACTCCCGGCTCCACCGCAACTCCAAAAATCGCGAGTCCCCACCCTGGTTTGACCTTGGATCCAACCACCCTCGACACCGTCCCCGCCACCCCCTTCCAGAATTCTTCCAGTGCCGGACATGCCCAGAACGTATGGGCATGATTCGCTGGACTCCCCGAACACCTGGTGCATCTGTCCTCACCCCCAAAGAACCTACTCATCCTAGTCCCGGACATGTGGGCCCGGTGCAGCACCTTAAATTGGATGAGGCTAAGCCTCGCACATGAAGAGGAAGAGTTGACTCTCTCCAAGACATCCGCCCAAGTCCCGTCCTCTATCTGCTCCCCAAGTTCCCCCTCCCATTTAGCCTTCAGCTCCTCCACTGACGACTCCTCCACCTCCTGCATTACCTTATAGATGTCAGACACCTTCCCCTCTCCGACCCACACCCCCGAAAGCACTCTGTCCATCGTCCCCCGTGGGGGCAGCAAAGGGAATCCCTCTACCTGGCGCCTAGCAAACGCCTTTACCTGCAAGTATCTGAACATGTTCCCTTGGGGAAGCCCAAATTTATCTTCCAGTTTCCCCAGGCACGCAAACCTCCCGCCAGTAAACAGGTCCCTCAATTTACTGATGCCCACCCTTTGCCACCCCTAAATCCCCCATCCATGTTCCCCGGGATGAACCGATGGTTGCCACCCAGTGGAGCCTCCATCGAGCCCCCTGTTTCCCCCCTATGCTGTCTCCACTGTCCCCAGATTCTTAGGGTCGCCGCCACCACCGGGCTTGTGGTAAACCTCTTAGGGGAGAGCGGCAGCGGCGCCGTTACCATGGCACCCAGGCTCGTACCTCTACATGACGCCATCTCCATTCTTTTCCACGCCGCCCCTCCCCCCTCCATCACCCATTTACGCACCATTGACACATTGGCCGCCCAATAGTACCCCAAAAGGTTGGGCAGCGCCAGCCCGCCTCTATCCCTCCCTCGCTCCAGGAAAACCCTCTTCACTCTCGGAGTCCCATGTGCCCACACAAAGCTCAAGATACTGCTAGTCACTCTCCTAAAGAAGGCCCTGGGGATAAAGATGGGCAGGCACTGAAAGAGGAACACCGTCATTTTGACGGACTGCACCCTCCCCGCCAACGACAATGGCAACATATCCCACCTCTTGAGCTCCTCCTCCATTTGATCTACAAGCCTGGTGAAATTATGTTTGTGAAGAGTCCCCCAGTCCCTGGCCACCTGCACCCCAGGTACCTAAAACTCTCCCCCACCCGCCTAAGCGGGAGCCTACCAATTCCTTCCTCCTGGTCTCCAGGGTGCACCACAAACACCTCACTCTTGCCTAAATTTAGTTTATAACCTGAAAAGGTCCCAAACTCAGCTAGCAGCTCCATCACCCCCGGCATCCCTCCCACCGGGTCCGCCACATACAGTAACAGGTCATCGGCATACAACGACACCCTATGTTCCTCCCCACCTTGCACTAAACCTCTCCACCTCTCTGAATCCCTCAACGCCATCGCCAGCCGCTCGATTGCCAATGCAAACAACAAGGGGGACAGGAGGCAACCCTGCCTGGTCCCTCGGTAAAGCCGGAAGTACTCCGACCTCCTCCCATTCGTGGCCACGCACGCCATCGGGGCCTCATATAGCAGCCTCACCCATCTAATAAACCGTTCACCAAATCCAAACCTCCCATAAGTACCCCCACTCCACTCTATCGAAGGCCTTCTCCGCATCCAGCGCCACCACTATCTCTGCCTCACCCTCAATCGCCGGCATCATGATGACATTCAACAATCTCCGCACATTCGTGTTCAGCTGCCTTCCCTTCACAAAACCTGTCTGGTCCGCGTGTACAACCCCTGGCACACAGTCCTCTATCCTGGTGGCCAGGATTTTTGCCAGCACCTTGGTATCTACGTTGAGGAGAGATATGGGCCTGTATGAACCACACTGCTGGGGGTCCTTGTCCCTCTTTAAGATTAATGAGATCAGCGCCCGCGACATCGTCCCTTCCCATGCTTCATTAAGTGTTCGCACCAGTAAGGGGCCCACTAGGCCCACAAACTTTTATAAAATTCCACCGGGAACCCATCCGGCCCCGGTGCCTTCCCTGTCTGCATCTGCCCGATCCCCTTAACTAGCTCCTCCAGCTCAATCGACGCACCCAACCCCTCCACCTGCTCCTCCTGCACCTTCGGGAAAGAAAGCCCGTCAAGGAACCTCTTCATACCCCTCCTCTCCCCCGTTGGCTCCGACCGGTACAGTTCCCCGTAAAAGTCCTTGAAGACCTCATTCACCTCTACCCCCTTCCGCACCACATTCTCACTCTTGTGTCTCACTCCAACAATTTCCTTTGCCGCATCTCGCTTGCGGAGCTGATGAGCCAGCATCCTATTCGCCTTTTCACCATGTTCGTACACTGCCCCTTGTGCCTTCCTCCACTGTGCCTCCGCCCTTCTAGTGGTCAGCAAATCATATTTAGCCTGCAGGCTGCGCCTCTCCCCCAACAGTCCCTCATCTGGTGCCTCCTGTCTACCTCCTGCATCCTTCCCACCAGTCTATCCCTCTCGCTCCTCTCCCTGTGTGCCCGGATGGATATCAGCTCCCCATGAATCACCTCCTAGCTGCGAGCCGTCCTCCATTGTACTTCCGTGGGTCAGCTAACTTCTGCTGACCCCGGAAACTCCCGCCAATAACCCGACCCCTCCCAAAGTGGGATCATCCCCCATCCTATCCCTCCTCCAGCCAGCGCGGGGAAGAACCAGTTAAGGCCCCGCCTCCCCCTGTCATCGTCTCCACCCCCGCAGCGCGGGAAACCGGAGGAAAGCCCGCGCTTTCGCACTGCCCCACCACACCCTTCTGACGCAGCGCCCAAATACCAGCCCCACTCCATACCCCCAACCTGACATAGAATACAACAAACCCCCCAACCCTCCCCGCAAGAAACTCAAACAATGCCCCACAGCAAAAAACATAACAGAACAACACCCCCATAAATAACTATATCAAAATTGTAAAAGTACAGAAAATGAGAACACAGCAACAGCAGAATCCAGCAATAAGGTATTACAACCGACCCCGCAACCCCTAGTTCAAGTCCAGTTTCTCCATCCGCACGAAGGACCACGCCTCCTCCGGGGAATCGAAATAATAATGCCGGTCCGAATAAGTTACCCACAGGCGCGCAGGCTGCAACATTCCGAACTTGACCGTCTTCTTGTAAAGCACCTCTTTCGTCCGATTAAACCCGGACCGCCGCTTAGCCACCTCCGCACTCCAATCCTGGTAGATCCGTACTACCCCATTCTCCCAGTTGCTGCTCTTCACCCTCTTGGCCCAACGCAGCACGCACCCCCGATCACTGAACCGGTGGAACCTCACCAGCACCGCACGCGGGGGTTCATTCTCCTTAGGCCTCCTGGCCAGTACTTTGTGTGTTCCCTCCAGCTCCAAGGGAAGGTGGAAAGACCCGGCCCCCACTAGCGAGTTCAGCATCGCAGCCACGTAGGTTGTCAGGTCCAGCCTCTCCGCAAGGCCCAAGATCTGCAGATTTTCCCGCCTCATGCGGTGATCAAGCTCCTCGAAGCGGTCCTGCCACTTCTTGTGGAGCGCCTCGTGTCCCTCCACCTTACTCACGAGGATCCCGGCCTCTTCCTCTCGTTCAGTGGCCTGCGTCTGCAACTCCTTGATGGCAGCACACTGGGTCATCTGAATCTCCGAGAGCCTTTTGTTAGTTTCCTGCAAAGAGCTCAGTACCTCAGCCTTGAAGTCTGTAAAACAGCGCAGGAGAGCAGCTTGTTGCTCCAGGGCTCACTGCTTCCACTCCTCTGGAGCTCCGCCGGCCACCATCTTGGATTCCTTCCCCTGTTTTTTCTGGGGAGCTGCTGCTGTTTTTTCCCCCTTTCCACTCCGAGTTCGAGTCATGAACTGCAGGGAAAGTCGATCAGCACACCTTCTCCCACCGGGAGATGTCGAAAAATTTCCGTTTTGGACTCTAAAAAGAGCCAAAAAGTCCGTTTGAAATGGGAGCTCCCAAATGTGTGTGGCTTCCTACGTCATCGCCGCCACCGGAAGTCGAAAATATTCCTTATTGATGCACAGTAACAAAACACATGTTGAGATAAATCAAAAATTAATGATATGCAGAATTCTGAAGAGATTGGATTCTCTAGGCTAGATGTTGTCATCATAGAAAATGCTAGCGCCTTGAGACATTTTACTATGTTAAAGGTGCTATACAAATGCAAGTTCTTGTGCTTGACAACAAAATTGTTTGAGTCTTTTAACACAACATTCTTTAATATTTTAAGGAAAGCTTCTTTACCGCTCTTTGTGTTTAGTTGTATAAAACGCAATAATTTGAGATGGTTGAAATTAAATAATCTAACTACTTTTTTTTGATCAAAACATTTTATACCACATTTTATTTTTGCAGCTTCAAGCACATTTAATCCCCGGCCTAAATCTGAAAGCTCTAGGCTTATTTCCTCAATCGTCACCTGTACTGCCACCGCCTTCTGTACCTCCTGCTTATACTCCATTTGGGGTGAGTGTACTCTTGATGTCTGATATTTAATCATGAGGATTGCTTTCATAGGCTATTGCTTAATGTTTGAAATAAATTTAAAGAAAAACTTTTTAAACTGTGGTTAACTATTTACAGATGATTGGGACAGTTGAGATTTGTGCCTTTTATTTAGCTTTTGTGATGAATTTATTACTAGCTCTGTTGCTGTAAGATTTGCATTTCTTGAAGGTAAGTTTATCATATTGATTTACAGTTGTTTCTGACCTTTGAACTATTGAGAGTTAAATGCCTTGAATGTTGAGAAGGATTGCACTAATTTAATTGTTCTTCACACGGTCATTCCCTGTGTGACGATAAAGGGAATAAGGAAATAAAGTTTCTGATGTACTAAGTGTTGGCATGGTTCTATTGTTGGGCTACATGGCCTGTTTCTGACCTCCATAATTTTTGATTCAATTACAAAGTATTACAATTGTTTGAAATGATGAGTAGCGACCTAAGCGATAATTTATATCATCTTGAAGTGCAAAACCAAAATGCAATTAAAATATCTTGGCATTTGTGTGTAATATTTTTAATTCCAGTGCATTTAAAGTCCTTTTGAGTTTCGGCATTCTGAGCAGAGTAGTGGTAATGATCTTTATCAGTGTCACAAGTAAGCTTATATTAACACTGCAATGAAGTTACTCTGAAAATCCACTAGTCACCACACTCCAGCGCCTGTTCGGGTGCACTGAGGGAGAATTCACAATGTCCAATTCACCCAACAAGCACATCGACCAGTATAAATAAATGTGCTGTTGATTGCTGCAAATTCTTTTGTCCAGTATGCTAAATAGATAGCTCATATATTTCTTGTTTGAAACTTAAAAATATCAAGTCATCAATGTCAGGAGTGTCAAAATATTTTTTAGGTAAGAAGTAATCTGAGGAGTGCATTTCTGGTTAGACCAAGGTACACAATAGTTTGAAATTTGTATTAATTTTACACCTATCGGTGAAAGAATGACTTTTTAGTTCCCAATGAATCATCTGTGGGAAAAATACAGAAATGAATCGAAGTCCTGTTCTTTTTGATTTATATATAGGGGACCCAATCTGGAGTCTTGTGGCGCAGTGGGTGGCATCTCGGCTTCTTAAGCTAGAATCCCTGTGTTCATGTCCCACTCCAGGAATGATGGCCAAGGAAGGTGCTTTCATAACACAGCCAAATAAGTTGAATATCAATCAGCAAATAGCAAAAATGGGAGGCTCATCAGCCAGGTGATGGAAAGAAAATTATGACTTCAACCATCATTATTCACAGTTCTAGACTACAACATGGATGTAAAGGTGCATATTGCCACAGCAGGTTGCCCTCCTTGGGGATTGGTTGGCTGGACGGCCCTGGTAGATGAAATTGGTGCTGACAGCATGGCGTCCGATCCCAGTTTCAGCTGGAGTGAATTTGAGATCTGCCGCCTTATTCCACCCACGGAATTGCGGCACTGTGGGTCAAACCTACTTTTGTGCAGAGAATTGAAGAAAAAGTTGTTCTCCATTATCCTTTGAATATTTAGAAGTATATTTAAAATTTACAGCTTTACTGCTATTGAGCAGGGATAGATATTCATGTTCCTATGGTGCTTTATCAGGTCAGTTGCTTTTGAGGTTCATGGGAATGAGGCAGCCATTGACGCTGGCAACTTCTTGCAAACAGTAATGGGATGAATTGGCAGCTAATCTGAATCTCTGAACATTCTGAATGGTAGAATTACTGATCAGGAGGAATAGGAACACATTCTTTGAATAAAAAGATGGTGGTAGGTTAAGTTCAAAATGTTACTTTAGCTGTATCATGGAGGATTTTTTTAAAGAACAAAACCAATGCTACTTTAAAGCAGCCTTCTGGGATATTGTACTTGCTGTCTATCTGACGAGCCATCCACTTATCAATGATCAACTATTTCCTCCAGTTAAACATTGGAAAAATTGTGATCAAGAGTAGGAATCAGTCATGCTTTATTTCTGCAATGCAACAGCCCATGTGGCTGAATGTAGCGAACCGATTTTGGGGAATTGGTCCTGGAAACCTCCTTGGCTATTATTAAAAAATGTAATTGTTTTGCATTTGTTGGAAATTTTATTTGTACTTCCAGAAATTTTGGCTGTTGTGGAAATAAATATCAAATGCATTGATCAGCTGGCACTAAGGTGAAGTTAATGTAGAAAATTTAGCATGGAAATATTTTAATTACTTGTTTGCAATGGGGGAAAAGGTTGATCAAGAGCCATCCATTTATCAATGATCCACTATAAAGGTTGATCAAGAGCAGGAATCAGACATGCTTTATTTCCACAGTGCAACAATGCTAAGGCCACTATGGTGGCATGGTCGCACAGTGGTTATCATTGTTGCTTCACGGGCAGCACGGTGGCCTAGTGGTTAGCACAACCACCTCACAGCGCTGAGGTCCCAGGTTCAATCCCGGCTCTGGGTCACTGTCCGTGTGGAGTTTGCACATTCTCCCCGTGTCTGCGTGGGTTTTGCCCCCACAACCCAAAAATGTGCAGAGTAGGTGGATTGGCCACGCTAAATTGTCCCTTAATTGGAAAAAATAATTGGGTAATCTAAATTTATTTAAAAAAAATTTTTTTTTTTTTTTTTAAATCATTGTTGCTTCACAGCTTCAGGGACCCTGGTTCAATTCCCAGCTTGTGTCACTGTCTGTGTGGAGTCTGCACGTTCTCTCTGTGTCTGTGTGGGTTTCTTCCGTGTGCTTCGGTTTCCTCCCACAAGTCCCGAAAGAGGTGCTGTTAGGTAATTTGGACATTCTGAATTCTCCCTCCCGTGTACCCAAACAGGTGCCGTAATGTGTGGCGACTAGTGGCTTTTCACAGTAACTTCATTACAGTGTTAATGTAAGCCTACTTGGGACAATAAAGATTATTACGTGGATGAATGTAGCTAACCGATTTGAAGAACTGTTCCTGGAAGCTTCCTCGGGTATTTATATTTTAAAAAAAAAGTAGTTGTTTTACATTTGTTTGAAATTTTGTTTGGACTTTCAGAGATTTCGGCTGTTGTGGAAATAAATGTCAAATGTTTTGATCAGCTAGTACTGTACGGTGAAGTTAATGTAGAAATTTTAGCGTGGAAATATTTTAATAACTTGTTTGCAATTGGGGAAAGATTTATCAGAAAAAACGGAATTAGGTTTTGAAGATCGAATTTTAGAGATTCAGCATAATCGGGAATAGATGACAGGAGACCATTAGACCATGTGCAGATGTATTATGGTCTGCCATTTCGAGAAGCATATTCTGTTTTTTTTGTGTTTTTAGTTTAAATTCAAAATTTGCAACCAATGGGAAGCAGAGAAAGTAGAGTTAGTTAGAGAATATTCTCTCAAGAATTTGGCTGATGGAAGGTTTGTTGTGGAGTCCACAGGAGTCTGTGTTGGACCCCCCCCCCCCCCCCCCCCCTACTTTTACAGATATATATTAATGACCTAGACCAGTGTTTTTCAAATTTTTTTTTTCCAGAGACCCATTTTTACATGCCGGCCGTCGTGACCCACCGTATTCACTTGCCTTTAATGCAACAGGCGAGCCTGCGTGGTCCTCACGATCTCACTTGTTACATTTCTACAGAGGTCCTGGAGCTCACACCAACACTGCTTTGTCCTATTGTGGACTCTCCTGAACAGCTCTCACCACCACTGCTTTGTCCTGCTGTGGATTCTCCTGAGCCACTCTCTCCAGTAGGTTTAGTTGTGAGATCCTGGCCTGTTTGTGTCTCTGGGCCTCCCTTCCTTATTACAAAACGATCCATTTTAAATGTTACCGTCCTGTTACTTGTATGCTGCTGGCACTGATGAGTGGGCAGGCATGCGCAGCGCGCCCACATTCAAAGCCGGTCGCAGCCGGCATTTTAAAAAGCCAGCTGCTGCGCATTAATTCCCGTGATCGAGAACGCTGTGATGGATGGCTCCGCCTTTGAAAATGACTGATTGAGATCTTGTTATATTTAGTGTTGTCTGCATGCATTGTAATGTAAAGATGCTTGATTGAGCAAGGGTTAATGTGAAACTGGAGAAGAACACCACCCATGGTCAATCCAGAGTCACATGGTAAAAATCTCAGAACAGTCTAGAAATGGAACTCCAAGTAAGAAGACAGTCTGCAAGGTGAACAATCTGGGAACTGCAAATATAGACTACCAATGAAGGGTTTATATTTGAATATATATGTCTCAAGATTTCTTGACCGAGACACACCTACTACAACAGAAGGACCGGATAAATAAAACATGATGACAGCAGTGAGATCTCCTAAAAGATATCACATCAGAGGCATAATCCAATGTAGTGATCTGCGTTGAAGTGAAAGGTGGCAGCTAAACGCATGAACCCAGTGCAGTATCCCAAGATATGTATAACTGAAGCTGGATTAGAGAGAGATGCACATAAGAAGAAAGCTTGAAGAAAAAGTTGAAAAAGCTTCACCACACATTTGCAAAAACCTGAGTGACACAGTTTACAAGATGGTGAGTACAAAAAGAAGCTGCACTTGCATTGTAGAATAGATGACAGTCACAGTTTGGTGGATTGCAGACGTTGAAAGAAGGCGGCAATAAAAAAAACTATTTTTTTAAAAAATGCAGGTAAAGTTGAGGAAAACCTGCAGGAAAAAATAGGGCCACAAAAGTATAAAAAAGTTCCTGCCAAGTTACAACCCACACTGAATACCTACAGCCCTTCCAAGCATTTCAGAAATGCTGAAATCTTAATTTTGAAAAGCATTCTAAACTGAAGGGAAGTGGCTTCAAAATTCATTTTAGAACAAGGAAAGCATATTTTGTCCCAAACCACAGTCGAAAAAACAATAGGAAATAGGAACAGCAGTAGGCTGTTTGGCCCCTCGAGCCCGCTCCGCCTTTCAATAGGATCGTGACTGATCCAGCATTCCTCTGCTCTCTATGGCAAGGAGTTGCAAAGACACTCGACCCTCGGATGAAATTTCTCCTTATCTCAGTCTTACATTTAGTGCCCCTTTATTCTGAGACTATGCATTCCGGTCTTAGACTCTCCCACGAGGGGAAACATCGGGGCAGCACGGTAGCATGGTGGTTAGCATAAATGCTTCACAGCTCCAGGGTCCCAGGTTCGATTCCCGGCTGTGTCACTGTCTGTGTGGAGTCTGCACATCCTCCCCGTGTGTGCGTGGGTTTTCTCCGGGTGCTCCGGTTTCCTCCCACAGTCCAAAGATGTGCGGGTTAGGTGGATTGGCCAGGCTAAATTGCCCTTAGTGTCCTAAAAAATAAGGTTAATGGTGGTTGTTGGGTTACTGGTATAGGTATACGTGGGCTTGAGTAGGGTGATCATTGCTCGGCACAACATCGAGGGCCGAAGGGCCTGTTCTGTGCTGTACTGTTCTAAAAAAAATCCTCTCAGCATTTACCCTATTACGCCCCTTGAGCATCCGATATGTTTCAATGCAATCACCTCTCATTCTTCTAAATTCTAATGAGCAGAGTCCCAACCTGTTTGACCTTTGCTCATATGACAATCCCTCCATAACGGGGATTATCCCAGTGATCTGAGCCACCTATTTACCTTCCCCAAAAAAGGACTTGGGCACAAAAATCGAGAGATTCTGAAAGATGAACAGAAACTTTGGCAAAACCATCAACTTCACTGTCTGGACCCTCCTTGCCAGCGAAAGCAAAGAACATCCCACTTCTTGGAGTCCTCCTTCATGTCCTCTGCCAAATTAGCCAAATTCAATTTGTGTAACTCAGCCTAACTATCAAACCAGCTGAAATGGCAACTTATTCAAAATATCATCTGGGCATTGATCAGGAACACCATGTTCTTTCCCATATAGGGTCATGGGGTTATAACACAATCATAAGACATAGGAGTAGAATTAGACCATTCGGCCCATGAACTTGCCATTCTCATGCCTTGTCCCCATAACCCCGATCCCGTTATTAATCAAGAACCTATCTATCTCTGTCTTTTAGATGCTCAGTTATTTGGCCTCCACAGCCTTCTGCGGCAAAGAATTCCACAGATTCACCAGCCTCTGGCTGAAGAAATTCCTCCTCATCTCTGTTTTAAAGGATCGTCCCTTCCATCTGAGGTTGTACCCTCTGGTTCCAGTTTTACTTAATTTTTCCACTAGTAGGAAAAACTCTCTCAATATCCACACTCATTGCTTTTTGCCCATTAACCAATTCTCTATCCATGCCAGTATACTACCTCCAGCACTATGGGCCCTTATAACTTAACCTTTTGTGTGGTGTGTTGTTGGACGCCTTCTAGAAGTCCAAATACAGCACATCGACTGGTTTCCCCCTCCACTCTGGTTGCCACTTCCTCAAACAAGCTCTTAATCAGACACCATTTTCCTTTCGTGAAACCATGCTGACTGATTAGATTATGATTGATTTTCCAAATGCGTGCCATTGATTCCAACATTTTTCCAACAATAGATATTGGGCATAGCGACTAAAGTTTTGCCTCCCTCCATTTTTGAATAGGGGTTTGAATTGGCAGTTTTCCAATCCTCCGGTACTTCTCCTGAATCCAAGGATTTTTGGAAAGCAACCCAGGCAGTACAAAGAACCGGAACACCTATGTACCTTCCTTGATATGTTTATTGCAAAATAACAACACCTGCAAAGCTTTCTCGAAGATCTGTCCAGCAACAAGTCCTCAAAAAAGATGGAGGAAACCAACTGTATCCTAGCAACTACGGCCTGTGTGGAAAAAGTAGTCACTACACTCTTTCGGAGATAAAGGTTTAAAGTGGTACCTCCAAGAAAAAAAAGGCTATGACTATGGACCGAAAAGTTAGAAGAGACTGTGGGAAGGCAACTAGAGAATAAGAAGCTTGCCCTTCAAGATCGAATGTAAAAGGAATGCGTGGCCATTTACCTACATGAGGAAATAAAAACTATACAATGGAAGCATGGCAGAAGACACTTGAAGGCACTGCTGAATTGCAGGAAAGCACAAGGTGAAGCAAGCAAGCTTTGAAAGAAAAGGAAAACCTTTTGAAATGCCTTCAAATGCTACAAGAATTCCTTGGGTCAAGTTGATTTCTCAGGAAGAGAAGCAAAATGAGCTTCACCTCACTGAACAAACTGCTGAATCAGTTGGCAGAGAAGACTCTGCAATGTTCCAAATAACGGATGCATGTAGAAATGGTACGGCAGTTATCGTGGGGGATTTTAATCTACATGTCGATTGGTTTAACCAGGTCGGTCAAGGCAGCCTTGAGGAGGAGTTTATAGAATGTATCTGTGATAGTTTCCTCGAACAGTATGTAATGGAACCTACGAGGGAATAAGCGGTCCTAGATCTGGTCCTGTATATTGAGACAGGATTGATTAATGATCTCTCAGTTAGGGATCCTCGGAATGAGCGATCACAATATGGTGGAATTTAAAATACAGATGGAGGGTGAGAAGGTAAAATCAAACACTAGTGTTTTGTGCTTACAAAGGAGATTACAATGGGATGAGAGAAGAGCTAAATTAGGTAGACTGGGAGCAAAGCATTTATGGTGAAACAGTTGAGGAACAGTGGAAGACCTTCGAAGCGATTTTTCACAGTGCTCAGCAAAGGTTTATACCAACAAAAAGAAAGGACGGCAGAAAGAGGGAAAATCGGCCACGGATATCTAAGGAAATAAGGGAGAGTATCAAATTGAAGGAAAAAGCATACAAAGTGGCAAAGATTAGTGGGAGACTAGAGGACTGGGAAATCTTAGGGGGCAACAGAAAGCTACAAAAAAATCTATAAAGAAGAGTAAGATAGATTGAGTAAACTTGCTCAGAATATAAAAACATAGTAAAAGTTTCTACAAATATATAAAACAAAAAAGAGTGGCTAAGGTAAATATTGGTCCTTTAGAGGATGCAAAGGGGGCTTTAATAACGGGAGATGAGGAAATGGCTGAGGAACTGAACAGGTTTTTGGGTCGGTCTTCACAGTGGAAGACACAAATAACATGCCAGTGACTGATAGGAATGTGGCTATGACAGGTGAGGACCTTGAGAGGATTGTTATCACTAAGGAGGTAGTGATGGGCAAGCTAATGGGGCTAAAGGTAGACAAGTCCCCTGGCCCTGATGGAATGCATCCCAGAGTGCTAAAAGAGGTGGCTAGGGAAATTGCAGATGCACTAGTGATGATTTACCAAAATTCACTAGACTCTGGAGTGGTCCCGGCGGATTGGAAATTAGCAACCGTGACACCACTGTTTAAAAAAGGAGGTAGGCAGAAAGCGGGTAATTATAGGCCAGTTAGCTTAACTTCGATAGTAGGGAAGATGCTGGAATCTATCATAGAGGAAGAAATAGCGAGGCATCTAGATGGAAATTGTCCCATTGGGCAGACGCAGCATGGGTTCCTAAAGGGCAGGTCGTGCCTAACTAATTTAGTGGAATTTTTTAAGGACATTACCAGTCCACACAAAAAATTGCTGCATAAGATAAAGATGCATGGTATTAAGGGTAAAGTAGTAGCATGGATAGAGGATTGGTTAATTAATAGAAAGCAAAGAGTGGGGATTAATGGGTGTTTCTCTGGTTGGCAATCAGTAGCTAGTGGTGGCCCTCGGGGATCAGTGTTGGGCCCACAATTGTTCAGAATTTACATAGATGATTTGGAGTTGGGGACTAAGTGCAATGTGTCCAAGTTTGCAGACGACACTAAGATGAGTAGTAAAGCAAAAAGTACAGAGGCTACCGGAAGTCTGCAGAGGAATTTGGATAGGTTAAGTGAATGGGCTAGCGTCTGGCAGATGGAATACAATGTTGACAAATGTGAGGTTATACATTTTGGTAGGAATAATAGCAAAAGGGATTATTTAAATGATAAAATATTCAAACATGCTTCTGTGCAGAGAGACCTGGATGTGCCAGTGCCTGAGTCGCAAAAGGTTGGTGATTAAGAAGGCAAATGGAGTTTTGTCCTTCGTTGCTAGAAGGATGGAGTTTAAGACTAGGGAGGTTATGCTGCAATTGTATAAGGTGTTAGTGAGACCACACCTGGAGCATTGTGTTCAGTTTTGGTCTCTTTACCTGAGAAAGGACGTACTGGCGCTGGAGGGTGTGCAGAGGAGATTCACTAGGTTAATCCCAGAGCTGAAGGGGTTGGATTACGAGGCAGTTTGAGTAGACTGGGGCTGTATTCGTTGGAATTTAGAAGGATGCGAGGGGACCTTATAGAAACATAAAATTATGAATACAATAGATAGGATAGATGCGGGCAGGTTGTTTCCACTGGTGGATGAAAGCAGAACTAAGGGGCATAGCCTCAAAATATGGGGAAGTAGATTTAGGACTGACCTTAGGAGGAACTTCTTCACCCAAATGGTTGTGAATCTATGGAATTCCTTGCCCAGTGAAGCAGTTGAGGCTCCTTTATTAAATGTTTTTAAGGTAAAGATAGTTTTTTGAAGAATAAAGGGATTAAGGGTTATAGTGTTCGGGCCGGAAAGTGGAGCTGAATCCACAAAAGATCAGCCATGATCTCATTGAATGGCTGAGCAGGCTCGAGGGGCCAGATGGCCTACTCCTGCTCCTAGTTCTTATGTTCTTATATTCCAAGAGGAAGTCTAAAGGTACAGGAAACAGACTGAAGAGCTGAAGCAGCAGTTGAATGGCAAAGAGGAGGAAAGGAAAAGCTGTAGAAGTTTCCAATCTGCAAGACGATAATGAAACCACGAGAAGTACAATTACAGTACTGAAACAAGCCAGGAACGGACTGAGCCAACAGTAAAACCAAAATGAAGGAAAATGACACGTTCTCTTGCAGACGGAGAAAAAACTGACAGAAATAAGATTGGAAAATGTAAATCCGATATTGAAGTGCAACAAACTAGAAGAAAAGGCTGAGTGAATGAACCGATGCATAAGCTTTGAGAATAAAATGGCAAACAGTTGTTCGGCTGAGATTGTGAAGCAAGTAGAAATGAAGGTTCTATTTGCAAAACAGACTTTCAGTGAGAACATGGAGGGCACAATGGAAAAAGAAAAAGAATCCACTAGAACTAACGGGATACATATTCTGCTCTGAATGAACAGGACAAATCCACAATACCCAAACAGACGAGCTATTAAAGAGAAACACAACTCGAAGGAATGTAAAACAGAATCAAATGGTGCCAAGTACCAGAAACAGTACTGTTACCATTCCTCCAAACATAATCGACCAAGATGTGGAAGAACTGTCCAGCCTCTCGACCATCTGAATTTATAAAGTCAGATTTTAGGTGGGGGTGCAGAAATAGCAAGTAAAAATTGTATTGTGATACCGCATTAGAAGGGAGAAATGTTTTGTTAGAGAAGAAAGGAGGATGTTCTGGCATGTTCGTGCATGCACTGCAATGTAAAGACGCTCGTAATCTTTGCACTGTAATGTAAAGATGCATGTAAATAAGAAACTGTATAAATTGTAAGTACCGGGCACAGTAGCTTTACTCTAAAATTGAAAATGCCAATAAAAATATTTATTTAAAAAAATAGTTTCTGGAATGAACGGATAGGGGGCAATTGAAAAATGAAAATCACTTATTGTCACAAATAGGCTTCAATGAAGTTACTGTGAAAAGCCCCTAGTCGCCACATTCCATCTCCTGTTCGGGGAGGCTGGTTCGGGAATTGAACCGTGCTGCTGGCCTGCATGGGTCTGCTTTAAAAGCCAGCGATTTAGCCTAGTGTGCTAAACCAGACCCTCAAGCTTGAAGCTCCATTCGGAGAAACATGAATTAATCCATTTTGGTAAAAATAATATGGAGAGACTGGGTACAGGAGTGACTGGGTGTTTATGTGCAGAAGTCATTGAAGATGGTAAGACAGCTTGAGAGGACGGTTAATGAAGCATACAATGTTATGTTGAACTTATACAAGTCATGAGTTTGGCCTCAGCTGGAATATTGGTGCCCAGTTCTGGGTGCGCTGCACTTAGGAAGGATGTGATAGCATTGGAAAAATCATGGAACGGTTCCTTGGATGAGCAACTTAAGTTATAAAGAGTGATTAGAGAAGTTAGAGCTACTTTCTTGGAGAAAGGGATTTGATAGCGATATTCAAAACCACGAGGGGCCTGGACAGAGTAGATAGGGAGAAACTGTTCTCACTTGTGAAAAGATCGAAAACGAGACGGCACAGGTTTAAAGTAATTTAGTAAAAGAAGCACAAATTATATGAAATGAGTGGTTAGGGTCTGGAAAGCCCTGCCAGAGTGTGGTGAAGGCAAGATCAATTGAGGCATTCTAAAGGGAGTTAGACTATTATCTGAAAAGGAAGAAATGGGCAGAGTTATGGAGAGAAGGCAGGAGAATGGAACCAGGTGAGTTGCTCAGAGAGATGGCATAGAATTGATAGACGAAATGACCTTTTTGCACCATCATAATGTTCTGGTTCTGTGCGAGGAACTGGGCGATGTTACAAGTGGATGATGTACTTTTCTGCAATTGTTAGTCCTGTTATGGAATGTGACCAGTTTCCATCAGCCGTTTCTACTGTGGATATAGGAATTTGTAATATGGCTGAAATTTGACGTGTGTGTGTGTGATTATAATGGAACTCATTTTGTTGTGTAAATTTTATGGATGCAAACATAGAACATACAGTGCAGAAGGAGGCCACTCGGCCCATCGAGTCTGCACCGACCCACTTAAGCCCACACTTCCAGCCTATCCCCATAACCAAATAACCCCTCCTAACCTTTTTGGTCACTAAGGGCAATTTACCATGGCCAATCCACCTAACCTGCACGTCTTTGGGCTGTGGGAGGAAACCGGAGCACCCGGAGGAAACCCACGCAGACACTGGGAGAACAAAAGCACATTCAAGTGAATACCAATCCAAGCAATACATAAGCATAGTGCAAAAATAGAAAATACTAGAAACACTCCAGCTTACTATAATATTGTGGTTTTCATAACTAGTCTTGTGAGCCATCGTACCCACATAGGATGAATCTACCAGATTCCTTTCATCCATTTGTCGAAACTAATTTACCTGTAATTTCCAATACATTAACATACGAGTCAAAATTTTACCTCCACCCTGCACTCTTTCTCTTTCTCTCTTTCCCCCCCCCCCTTCCAAAACTGTCTAGAAGTCCAAGCAGTACAGTCTGAAAATAAAATTGGACTTCTGTATGTAGAGTCAGTCCTGCTGGAGAGCAGCGAAGGCAGACAGGGTCAAGGTCCATGCCTGTCATAATAGTTGCCTACATAAGATCTGTAAAGTCTGTTGGCCAAATAAATTTCCAATGAGGGTCTGGACAAGACGACTGGAAGAACTATCCTCTAGATAGTGCCAAGTAAGGTGGCTTGGGCACGTGCTAAGGATATCCCAAGAAGTTATATAGAAGGTTGCTCTGAGACGCAAGCCAGGAAACTTAAATGGGGCAAGCCAAAAACAAGATTGCGTGGGACTGATTTTGAAGAGATGAGGCTTACATGGGGTGAGGCACAAACCACATCACAAAGCAGGGCCCAAATGGATGACATTGTTGCAGTTTTATGACCAAGTGTGTGTGTGGCCTTATGTCCCACCCAGAACAAGGTGAAGCTCCCCATACCACCCTAACCATCACATGAGGCAGAGCGAAGAGTGTAAAATTGCATGGATGGGATCCTGTGCACCCTGACTCGAACATAATTTTATGGTGGGGCAGGCAAGACCTCTGGGACGCCTGCCAATGTCCTATTCAGCCACTTAAGGGCCTTTTCCTGTTCAGCCTCTGTGTTTTGGCTGGTTGATGCTAGTTGGATTAGGGTGCCAAACAACATTTCTTCCCTCTATATTGGGCAGGAAGGGGAGGGGCCGTGCCTCAATCCAAAGGCCCCTTCAGATTTGGGGTGCCGTCCCCTCGGGAACAGTGGAACTCCGGACCTCCCTCCCCTCTCCAGACAGAGATCACCCCTCTTTGCCCCTGCTGCGTTCCTGAAGTGTGTTCCCGGGGGCATTCTGGCATGGTGCTGCTGAACCTCTTCCTGCCAGTGCAACACTGGCTGGAGAGCTGTTCACCACAAGGCAGGACTTCCGTCCAAGGATGAACTGGGTCAGCCTGCTGCCAATCAGTGCTCAAATTGGCCATACAATGGCAGCAAGCCTGCCAGAGGTGGTGTGGATGTATTCCGAGCACTTGCCATTGTGAAAATATAGACCTTGGTGTTTGTGGTATTTGATTTCGAAAACCTGCAATTGTTGCCTTTTCTCCTGCTTGGATTGGCTCTTGCGCTTTGCTATCATGCATATATTCTATCCTCTTATTCTCTGCTGTGGTATGACCAATGACTTCCCAAATGTATAAGTGTACTCTTGGATACACACTGTCTGATGGCCAGCTCATTGCAATTCATGTCAATTACGAGGTTTCCTTGTACTGCCCCCCCCCCCCTCCCCCCCCCACTGTTTAATTGGCCAGCTTAAGAATTTCAATAATGTTGGTCTCATCAAGCTCATTTGATACGTAACTCATACCTTTGCCTTTCCTCAATTGCTTAAGAAATGTCGGTCTGATTATTTTCAGCAGATTGCACACCATATGCTGGTTCAATTGTTGTGGATTATCAGGGTACCTGCTTAAAAGTAGCAGATACAGCAATATTTAGTGTAGCGCATGGAATCCATAACATAAAATGTAGCTGGAGTAGACTATTTGGCCAGTCAAATCTGCTCGCCACTCAACAAATTATGGCCGATCTTTTAACCTGATTTTCACATTTCTGCATTATCCCCAATCCCTTAGCACCCAAAAATCTGTCGACCACTGCCTTGAACATACTCTGATCATCTGCTGCCCTGCGAGTAGAGAATTTCAATGATTCACAACCATTTGAGTGAAGAAATTTCTCCTCACCTCAATTCTAAATGGCTGATGCCTTTTTCGCAGTCTGACCATGTTCTTCATTCTCCAGTTAGGGGAAACATTTAACAGTATCAACATGTCAGGACCCCCATTCTAAATGTTTCGAGGAGATCACCTATTCCCCAGGGAATATGGGCCTAATCTTTTCTCAAAGGGCAATGCCCTCAATCTCAGGAACCAGGCCAAGTGAATCTTTGTTGCACTCGCCTCTTGGGCAAGTATGTCCTTTCTTGGGTAGAGAGACCAAATCCCCTCTGTGCTTCATGTGGCCTCACCAATGCCCAGCACTACTGTAATGATCATTTATTTCTTTACACCCCAATCCCTTTGTAACAAAAGTTGAAAATCTTTTGCTTTCCTAATTGCTTGTTGTATCTGCATGTTAACGTCCCATATGTAACGATGCCCAAGTTCTTCTAAATGCAAATCTTTCCCAGTCAAAAAAATATAGATTTTTCACCACCAATGTGGATAATGTCATTCTTGCTACATAGTATTTGATATTTGCTATGTTTTTCCCACTCATCAATATGTCTATATCCCTCTACAACCTCACTGTACCCTTCTCGCTGCTTTGTTACCATCTGGTTTAGGATCAGTACCATTCTGTTTAGAGTAGAAAGTTTAGAATTCTAGGTGTTTAGAAAATAAAGCAACATGATCCTACTGATTTTAAACCAAAAAATAAACTTTACTAGACTAAGTCAGAAAATTAAAATAATTTCCAATATTTATCTTAACCACCAGTGTTCAGAGTTAGCATGAATAACAAGGGAATTAAAGGCTAACTCTGGTTGAATATGTCACACTACACCGTAAGTGGCAGAGCCGACGAACCACCGATTTCTCAGCAACACACCCAGAAGTCAGGTGGCCACTTGAGTTACAGAATCATTAGAACCATCTCCCTCATGAGGGATTTCCAGTCTTTACTTTAGAAGATCTAGCCTCTGAATTCCCTCAATGTCACTGCAACCCGAACTGCCTCAGTGACTGCTCGCAATCCTGATGGTTGATCTCTTCTCCTGAGAAGATGTTCCACTTGCTTCCCAGGGCTGCACTGCAGCACCAACTGATGGGCACAACTCTGCTGAGCAGAACACCAATGCTCCAAATGGTTAGGGTGCCCCAAGAACTGCAGCACAGAGTCACCAATCCTACGCTGCCTTTTCAACTAAATTCTCCCAAGCTTCTACCTGGAGCCTGCCAAAAGCAGCACTTTTGCCACCTGGACTCTCTTCTTCGGCCTCCTCTCCCAGTGGTTTCTCTCCTCGGTCTCTTGGTTTCCCATTACACAGATGCACTGCCCAATCCCTGCAACTCTCAAAACAATGTTAAAAACGGTGTTGTCACATGTGTTGGAGCTTTTGGGCCTGCCAGGAAATTGAATCCTCAGCCTCTGCCCAGAGCAAGATAAGTTCACACTTTTTGCTAACGTTCCCACCTTGCATTGTGTCATCAGCAAACTTTATGAAGTTGCACTCGATCCTTTCATCCAAATCCGTAATATAGGTTATAAATGGCTACGGTCCAAGTACTGATACGTGCGATACTCTTAGTTGCAGCCTGACAACCCAAAAATATCCTGTTTGTTCTTCTTGATTTCTGTCCATTAACCAATCCTCAGTCCATGCTAATATATTACCTGTGCCACCCTCCTAGAAATTCTACTTTTGTGTAATAACCCAAGATGATTGAATGTTTTTTACAAACCTTATACATTTGGCTCTCCTTTTTCATTTTTCTTTTTGAGGATATATCTGTTACCTGTGTTTAAGCACATGATTAAATGAAATGTCTAGTTACTGCACCCCTGATGATGGATTCTGTTACATCGTTGTGTACAGGGGATTTGTCACAACTTAATTTATTCAGTACTATTTCTCTTGACACTGATTTCTTTAAGTTCACTCAAGGTCGCTTGACCCTTGGTTCCCTATAATTTCCAGAAATGTTGTCTTCTGCAGTGAAGATAAATGCAAAGACTTTGTTTAATGCCTTTGCCATTTCCTTATTCATAGAATTTAGAATTTACAATGCAGAAGGAGGCCATTCGGCCCATTGAGTCTGCACCGGCCCTTGGAAAGAGCACACTACCAAGCCCAAACCCGCACCCTATCCCCGTAACCCCACTCAACCCAATCTGGGACCCTGGAGCTGTGAAGCAACTGTGCTAACTACTGTGCCCCCCAAATTCCGTATTTATGATTTCACGTTTCTACTTCCAATGAGCTCATGCTTATTTGACTAAGGTTTTCTATAATGGGTAAATCAAAAGATATTTACAGTCTGCTTTTGTGTTTCTTGCTAGTATATCTTTCTCTTTTCTTACCAAATTCGGGGTTCCCTTTTGCTGAATTCTAAAATCCTCCCAATGCGTTGGCGTACTATTCAACAACATTTCTAAGCCTTAGAGTTCCGAAGTACACTGCATCTACAGGTTCCCCTTTATTCACCTTCCTTGTTACTTCCTCAAAGCACTCTAATAAATCAGTCAAGTACTACAGTATTTCCCTTTCTCAAAACCACATTGACTCTAAATGATCTCATTATTTCTAAATATCCTGCTATAACCTCTTAAAGTTTAGATTCTAGCAATATTCTGTGATGTTAGAAAAACTGGTCTATAGTTTCCTGCTTTCCTTTTCCTCCTTTCTTGAATGAAGGTGTTTGTTACATGAGCTATTTTCCAATCCACTGGGACACTTTTTCAAAATCAAAGAAATTTTGGAAGATTATATAACCAATGCATCTACTGTATCTGCAGCCACTTTAAGACCCTAGGATGCGAGCCATCTGGCCCTGAGGACGTATCAGCCTTTAGGTCTAATAGTTTCTGAGCACCTTCACATAATAATAATAATAACAATCATTTATTGTCACAAGTAGGCTTCAATGAAGTTACTGCAAAAAGCCCCTAGTCACATTCCGGCGTCTGTTCGAATGGCTGGTACAGGAATTGAACGGGAAATCTGACAATGGTGATTGTGTTCCTCCCCTTTCACCTTTCACCTCACCTCAATAAGTTTCTTTCAGAAATTTTCTAAGGCTTCTGTAGTGAAGACGCAGACAAAATGCCTGTTCAATGCTTTCTGCCACTTCCTTATTTTCCATCATTATTTCTACAGAGAAAACACCAACCCTGTCTTTCGTTACTCCTTTCTGATTTAAATACTTATAGAAACTCTTACTGTTTGGTTTTATATTATTAGCTAACTTTAGTTCATTCTCTATTTTCTCCTTTAAAGTTATTAGGAACGTAGAATTTGGAGCAGAAGTAGGCAATTCAGCCCCTCGAGACTGCTCTGCCATTCAATCAGATCATGGCTGACCTCTTTCTGGTCTCAAATCCACCTCCCTATCTGTTTTCCCCCATATCCCTTTAACCCGTTTTTTAAAAATAAGTTGTTTTTTAAAAATGTATCAAAATAGGTTGCAGCAAATAAACACCCCAGGAAGCATAGTTCCCAGCAAACAACTGTACAGTATGTACAGATTTTTTCCCTTTATCACCCACCCCCCTTCCACCCCAGCTGTGAAAAAGCTCCTCAAACACGGTCACAAACATCCCCCTCCTTTTCTCCCTGCAAAACCCCTTAACTCATACTTTATCTTCTCCAACTGCAGGAAGTCTTACAGGTCACCCAACAAAGCGATGCCGACTGCCACTCCAGTAAAATTCGCCGCCGTGCAATCAGAGAGGTGAAGGTCTTCTTCCTCCTTTTCATGAGCTCTGGCTTCTTTGAAACGCAAATATCATCACCAAAGGGTCCGGGCCCCCCTCCTCCTCCACTATCCTGGTTAAGAATGCAATATTTGTTCCAGAATAGATTTTATACGCTAGATTTAAACTTGTCATTTTTAGACATGATACATAATTCTACACTCTCACTCTTCGCTCTTCCCTAGAGGCCCTTTCACTATACAGTTATGAATTAACTCTTTTGTTTCCTGGTTGGTACCTCAACATCCTGATCGCGAAGCTATGCTGAATGCAGAACAAATCCTCTATATTATTACTGCATGTTTGGTTTCCATCCAGTCTAGAAGAAGATTTAAGGTCCCATAATTACTGGAGTGTGTTCGTTACATGTATCTTTAATTTTTTGATTTATCCCTATCCGACACTGTAACTAGTATTTAGGGGGGCCTACAAACAACTCCCACCAATGCTTTCTGAGCTTAGATAATTTATCTTTACTCTTTTATCCTATCCCGTATCTGAGCTACCCTTTCCATATTTCCTATCTTTCTAAAAGTTAACTTGGAATATTTTGTTCCCCATCGTAGTCAGTTAGACTTTGTGATGAATATTAAATCAGATTTATTAATTTCTATATATGCTATTAATTCATGTAATTTGTTGCAAATGCTTGCATTCGGATGTAGTATCTTAGCTTAGAGTTCTTTCTGATTTTCCTTGACATACCGTAGTCATTAATGCCCTATTAACTTTTGTTAAACTCGGGACTTCCGGTGGTGGCATGTTTGGAGTAGTCCCATACTAGGTGGCTCCTGCCAGGATACTTTATAGCCCTTTCTCCCAGTTTTTGGTGGGTGTTTGGGTTAAAACTTAACTAATTCGATTGGATGAGGTGCTCACACAAGAGAAATGCCCAGGAAGTCAGCAAGTAAAGAGTCGTCGACTGATTTGGAGCCTCTTGAGGCTCTTCTGCTGAGCAAATAGCAGAGGCCGCTACCGAGGTTCTGGCCACTCCACTGACGACCGAGATGTTTACAAGCATCTTGGCTGTCTCCGAGGACCCCCACAAATCAATAGAAGTGACCTTCGCTCCCATTCGGTTGACATTGGCAAAGACTGATGAGATGGTAAAGGCTCATGGTGTGGAACTACAGGATGTAGAGGCAGCTCTCTTGGAGCAAAGCAGTCAGGTTGTCTCCTTGGAGGCTGAGCTGACAATGTTGGCCAAAAACAGAACCGAGCCCACTGGTCACTCCGGCAGAAGCCCCCATTCCGGCAAACCACCACGGGCAATCATCGTAAGGTTCCATAGTCATTAGGAGAGGGAACAAGTCCTGAGGTGGGCAAAGGATCACTGAGACTACAAATGGGAAGACCATACCATCAGGCTCTATCAAGATTTGGGAGCGGAACTGACTAAAAGGCAGGTGACATTTAAGGTGACTGGAGTTTGGTCTGTGGTGGTATACCCTGCATGCCTCCAAGTGACTTATAATACGAAGGACTATTATTTCAATGCACAATGGAGGAGGCTGATGCTTTTGTTAGGAAGTATAGGCTGGGGGCGAGTTAATTGTAATTTTTGCAAAATCTTTGTATTGTTGGGGAGGGCATGTGATTATGGAGACTTGATTATGGGGTTTCTTGTACAAGTTTGTATTTTATCGTTCTTGTGTGGGATGGGTGTTTTTTCTTTGTTTATTTAAGTTAGATTTGGGCAGGGGCTGGTTGTTATGGCTATTTATTTGTCTTTACTCCAGGTGGAGCTGTCATACTAGGTGCAGAGCTAGCTCATGGGAGCAAAGTGGTGGGGGTAACTGCAGTTCATTATTTTAGTGTAATTTTAGATAATAATCCTAGGGTTTTTATTTGGGATAGTTGAGGTAGGGGTTATGGTCTTTTGTTCATCTTTTGGTTGTTTTTGTTTATTTGGGTGTGGTGGTGGGGGCAGGGATTGTTTTCTGATGGTGACTACAGCTTGCTCTTTGTTTTGTCTTTATGGAGGGTTTGGTGGGCTCGCTGTTTGTACTCTTAAGTAGTTGCTGGATTACCATTTCTTAGTGGAAATGGCTGATTATGGCATGGGATGAGGTGGAAGGCCCAGCAAAAAGGTTGAGGATATTTTATCACCTGAAAAGTTTGAATACCGATGTGGTGTTTCTGCAGGAGACCATTTGTGGGTCGGGCACCAGGCAAGGTTACGGAAGGGATGGGTGGGGCAGGTATCCCACTCTGGTTTCAATGATGGGGGGCCCAGGGGGTTCGATTCATAAAAGGGTTCTTTTTCGGCTGCTAAGATCTTGGCGGACCAAAACAAGAAACATGTAATTGTCAGTGAGTCTTTGGCGGGAACCTTAGTGGTCCTAGTTAATATGTATGCTCCAAATTGGGATGACACTGCTTTTATTTACAAGTTACTGACTTCTATTCCTGACTTGGGGATAACACCAGCTAATTTTGGGGGGTGGGGCTTAATTTTTATTCGACCGTTGAGTGAACCGATCTAGATCCAAGTTTCTGATTCCATCATGGGTGGCTTTTATGCAGCAGATTGTGTGGGGCAAATCCGTGGTGGTTTTTGCATGAGTAATGAGGACGTTTCTTTTATCTCCCATGTCCATCAGGTTTATTCTCAGATTTGCCTTATTTTGTGGTCAATAGGTTTCTCCTCCCTGGGGTGAAGAGCGTAGGGTAATCAGCAATTGCTATCTCAGATTATGTGGAGTGGGATTAAGTGAGGCAGTTAGTGCATACCATCTGCCCTTCTGTGACAATCTAACTTGTGTATATATGTTTTTATTTAGTTTGTTAATAATGTCTTAACTAGCTTTCAATCTATTTTGCAGTTTTTAAAAGTTTTGAGTCAAATTCTAAATGTTAAAATAACTTTTAAGCTTGAGAAATGCTTACTTGAAAATCCCCTGTTTCACCAAATTCCTGACTTTAGCTACCTGAGTGCCCTTTCAGGAATGTGCTGTGCTCCACATTTGCCACCGCTGTGCACACAGTAAGAGTGCTGAAATATTACTACATTTCACCTGCAGCAGGTGGACAATGAGCTATCTTTTCTAAATATTTTTCAGTATGCTTACTCTACCGTTATCTGAGGTTAAGTCCCTCATTGTAATTGAATATGTAATGTGGACCAAATGTCCATCCTCCTCTGTATCAACACATTGAATCAGGCCGCAGGTGTCCCAGGTAACCAGGCTGCACGGCCCTCAGTCCTCTGAATCACTACTAAACTTCGGTCTGTAATACTCTAGGGTCCCTAAATTATTTTATTCATGGGGAAATCTGAGCTCCTTTGCATACTGTTGATTGTTTGGTAATTTTCTTATGATTTCATGATTTTCATGAGGGGAACTACCAGACACTACACATACAAATTTTGCTTGACTGACGAGAGTTTGCTCAATTTTGAGCAACCATGATTTCCCCCCCTCCCCCACAGAGCTAAATTCCATTAAACAATTTCCATTAACATTAAACAAAGGGGTTGAAACACTGCCAGTGCAGCCAGATAATATTCTTTTACATTTGATCGCAAGTCCTATTCCAGCTGAAGCTTAATCGGTGAATGCTTGACCCATGGTTGGTACCTTGTAAGTATTGATTATCAGTATCCCATATCTCTTGATACCTTGGATCTCCTGTCTTTCATTTCTTAAAACTGACATAGCAATGCTTGTAATTTTATTGAATTTGGCACTTTTTCATAGGCCCCTGTTGTACCTTATAGATGCGTTTGACTTCCAATTATTGCAATTATGCCAAACTCTATTCATTAACCCAGTTGGGATATTTTGTTTATCCCAATGGCTTTGACAGTGGCTCCATCTCCTGGTTGCAAGAGTGTGGCTGTCATTGGATTGCCAAATCTTGAATATCAATAAATTCACTTTATGGCCTGACCATAATTTTGAAATGTTCTACACCGTTCTTTCCTTCATTTTCTACTCTTGGTTGTTTATGTTTTCCTCCATTTCTTATACTTTTACCTGTATCAGTGCCGTAAGATACAATAGTGTGAATGACAGTTTATTTATTCATAATGTCCATAAGTTTGACGAGAGAAATGTACAAGTTAAGGATTTGCTGGGTCTAGTTTAGCTGAATATTAACTCCTGTACTGTTTTGATTGAAGGTGCAACAACCAAACCAAAGTAGGAAAAAATGGTGATAGTCCCAGTGCTGTCTCTCCTGTCAACATAAGACGGCTTTATACGATGGCCACTGATACCGCCTGCTGGTCTGCACAGCAAATCAATGATGTCACTCTGCTGTGCCCAGCCTGTCAGTGCCCCTGTGTGCATGCAGCAGTGATATCTTCATGCTATGACTCAGTGGTGTCAGTAAGCTCTTGCGTCACTATATGGCACTAAATGGTTCCATTGAGGAACTGCTGCATAATGAGATTTCCATTTGTCGTCTTACCATTTGTTGGGGTTAATTGGAAACCTGATATACTGCAGCCGCTTTATCTGTATGAGCATTTGTGCAGACCACTCCTTCTGCTTGAAGACAATCGCAGGATAGATCTCCATCTCTGGTAACCTCCACCCACTTAGTGCTTTTTTTACAAATTTGTTTTGCTTGAATACATATTCAAATAGTTGAGTTTTGGGTATTTCCTCAGTCTAGTGGATTTGGAACTTTATGGATCCAATAAGGATGGATACAAGGACACAGCCAGAGCAGTGCCAACTTTAGTCCTGGCTGCTGCCTACTCTGTCACTCGCAATGATGACATGGAGCAACAAATTCAAAATTATGTGCAATAAACGCAGCCTTTTCTCAACCTGTGATTTCCAACAGTTGTCCTGATTATGTTCCCATAAATTGTTCATGGTAGGTGAAATATTTTTGAGAGCTCGAGTTGCAGAAGAACACTATTGCAAGGTAACTTAACTATTAACTTAATGGAAGAATAATTTTAAATATATACGTATTTAAAACCCCTGTCTGAAAGGTATCCTTCACAATAATACATTTCTTTTCCACAAATTTAAAGTCCCATTTGTTGTCAGGAATTTGGGAAATTTACGAATTTAACAGTGAACTTGAGGTGAACAAATAAGCAACGAGACTAGCAGGCGTCTAGGGAAATAATGAGTTTTGATTTTCCCAGTAACAAGTTTTCCAGGCATCTCAAGACATTGAGGAGCGAATGGCCACATCAAATCTTGTTTACCAGAGATCAATGGGGCGATACAATTTCTTTTAAAATGTGTTCTTAGGATGTGGATGTTGTTTGCCCATCCCTAATTACCCTTGAACTGAGTGGCATTTTAAGAGTCAACCCTATTGCTGTGGATCTGGAGTCGCATGCAGGCTAGACTAGGTAAGGATGACAAATCTCCTTCCCTAAAGGGCATTAGTGAACCAGGTGGGGTTTTACAGCAATCGATAATGGTTTCATGGTCATCATTAGGCTTTTTTAATTCAAGATTTTTTTTTATTGAATTCAAATTTCGCCATCTGCTGTGGTAGGATTCGAACCTGGGTTTCCAGAGCATTACCCTGCTTGTCTAGATTACTAGTCCAGTGACAATACCATGAGACCACCGCCTCCCTAAATCCTACCGGCAAGCAATTTGAGAGATGTAGTTAGCTGAATGCACAGGGTGGAATATCAGAGATTGAACAGTATTAACTGCGAGCACCCTCATTGCTGGATGGAGAACTGGCCCACAACCTGTCACAGACCAGTCCTATCTGCAATCCGAGCCATGGATGTCTGTTCTATCTAACATTTAGAGCCATGGAAAATTGCAGATATTCTCCTTTAAAAGATGCAGTGTCATGCCTTTCCTGAACCTAAGCAGTACTGTGTGGCAACTATTAACTGGATTTGACCTGTAGAATTACTGAAATTGCTTGGGAAAAGGAGTGTCTCTGTGTTTGTGGGTGCATTATGGAACAAGAGGTAACTTCAGATAAAATGGTGTTCGTTATTAATATACTTAAATGTCATAGTGTGGATTAGCCTTTTCTCATGTATTTTTCCTTTGTTAATAAATATTCTTTATTAATTATTTACACTGACTGACTGGTCGGGTTCCTCACTGGATTGTACATGGTTCCTCAATTATTCCAAACCAATGCACACTAAGAACCAGTGTTTCAGGTTATCCTTTGAGATTTTGTGACATTCTTACGGGTAACATCAGCAAGGTTCTTAACATTGTATAAAATTAGGAGCACCATAAATAAGTAGTACTTGCATTAAGGCTCAATAAACTGCATTAGTTTTTAAACTGTTTATTGATTGCATTAAGATCCTATACATGTTCCACTGTAATTGATACAATTGAATATTTTGGCACCGATGCCGATGCAGCTTAGCCTGGGCTCAGTATATGTAAATCACTGTATATATTTAGTATCATCCGCATAGGGTTGCATTTTGTTCTATTTGTGTCTGGTCTGTTACAAACACCAAATTTGTCGTCATCTTCAATTTAGATTATACTGGACGTTAGAGGTGAAGTATGCGTCAAATTCAAGAGTTGATTCAGTATGCTGTACAGCGAGGCTATTTGATCCTCCAGATTTGTTGGCCTGGATTTTCCCACTTGGTTGTTCTGATTTTTAAAAAAATTTAAAGCAGATTTTGCTGTAAATGGAAAGAAAAGATGCAAAAAAATTTAAGTGCTAATTACGTTCAGTACTACTGGAGTTTCTGCTGTCATTTGCACTGGTTTTAAAATGTGATAGTAGAAGCTGACCCCTCCCCCAGACTGAATCAACCACTATTTGAAGTTTCCCAGCCTCTCGAGAGGCTCCAGAAATTCATCAGCTTGTTTAGATACAAGGGCACTGGAACGGTTTAAAAACGTTTCTAATTTATTAGAATGGAACCGGTGTGCGCTAATATAGCTAGGATTAGACATTTTAAAAATCTTTTTACTCACCGGTGATGGGCTGACACTGATTTAGCAAAGCTTATTTTTTAGTGATAAACCAATTGTCAGCTTTATTAATAATGGTCTACCTAGTTACCATTCTTAATTATTTAAAGTACATTCCAAAGGAAGAACCACTTTCAGAACTGGTACTTCACCAATTTAGACCTGATGGGTCTTATAGTCTGTATGCTTTGTTCCTTTTTAAGAGATTCTATAAAATGTAACATGTACTGTATGTCATTTATACAAAAAATAATGTCCTAGGATAATTGTACTTTCTATTTCATTTTGGCTGTTAATGTTTTTTGATTATAGAAAAAAAGGTAAAATTCATGTTTCATATTTTCACTGTTTTCCATTTGGCATCTGCAGTAGAAAGCTGAATTGAAATTCTGAGCAGAAACTGAAGTTACTTAAATGACAATTTTCTTTGATTTAGAGCTATCCAAATTTCTGTGATGTGTATGCGTTATCGAGCATTGCTTCAGGGGGCCAGCAACTAGCTGTAAGTGACTATTTTTAGTCTGCTATGCACAGCACTGTTTGCCTGACCTGCTTTCCAGCTGAAGATGTAGTAACAATAGAACTATCTTCACTTTAAAAAAAATAATATATATATATATAATCTGCATAAATGAACTGATTTTGGTGTAATAGGTTTATTGAAGTATTTTATATCAACAAAAAAGGTCTGACGTTCACTTATCCCTCATAGTTCACCTGCATACCCTGTCTTTTGGCAATCTAATTATCTATTTACAATGGTCATGCTGAGATGATGCTTAAAAAAAAATCTGCAAAATGCAAAGCAGTTATTCATTCTAGTTTTATCTAAGTGCCATTGGAATGTCGCTGGAGCGGGGGCACCTCACTGGACTTTCTTCTGTGCTCTTTTGCGGGCGGCATGGTAGCGCAGTGATTATCACTGCTGCCTCACGGCGCTGAGGACCTGGGTTCAGTCCCGGCCCCGGGTCACTGTCCGTGTGGAGTTTGAACATTCTCCCCATGCCTGCGTGGGTCTCACCCCCCACAACCCAAAAGATATGCATGGTAAATGGATTGGCCGTGCTTAATTGGGGGGGAGAAAAAGCTCCCCTTTTGCACGTAGCTTGCTGAAGTACAAACTGATAACAGAGATAGGGCATAATAGGGTCTTAGTGAATGGTAGGGCCAACACAGTTTCCTAAAGAAACAGGAATAACTTGGGAGGAGGTGATTTTGGGTAAAAACAAATGCAGAAAGCAACTGAATTGAGAGAGAGAGAAAACAGTGATAAAGAGAAAGTATGATTTTTTTAAAATTGCTATTTCTTAAAAAAAAATCTAGAATTTACTAACTAAAAGAATGAGTATCTATCCACGGTTTAAATCCTTCAATTCCGTGTCAGAGCACTTGACTGACACATTTATCAATTATCACATAGTTAAAAGGTGCTTCCTGTTTTTAGTCACCACACTTGACATTCATTATTTAGATTAACAAGCAGGTAATGTGCAAATGTTTGAAAATAATGGGTTGGCTAAGGGGCAGATGCTATTTGTACAAAACCAATAGGAAGAGTGACATAAATTATTAGCATATTCTGAAGATTGACAACTCTCAGCATTTCTCAAACTACTGAAGGCGATGAAATTGATTTGCATCATTAATACATCAACTTTACAGCAGAATCCAACCCATTTAATGGATGAGCCAGCACCAATATTTCTTCCTTCTTGTTTTGAAGATATGCATGTAGGAAAAAAAATCATTATTTCGCTCAAGATGTTGATGCTTTTTGTTATAGATTACCACAGTTTTTGAACCACCCAACAGAAGAATCTCTGAATTACTGAAATGTACTACGGTTGGCCTTGAATTATCAAAGGCTACTCTGACGAAAATAGCACCTTGTGTCAGTCACTCTGATTATAGTTGCCATCACCCCTTTGTTTGAAGAAGTGTCATGTCTATCTTTATACTAGGCAAACAATTATCTGGATCTGGTAACACTAGGAAAATTCTAGGAGAAAATCTGGATTTAATCCTCTATCGTGACATATTTGGGCATTTCACTTCACTTAATCCAGGACGTGAAACAGCAAATTCCAAGCAAATAACATGTGATGTTTGGATATGGATTAAAGCATGAGCAACGGGACCATCCTTTTTTCAAATGCATTCTTGGGATTTTGGCTGGAATCTCAAGAATTTTAGAGAATGACAGAACTAATTCGATCTTCAATGGCAAGATTTCCACCAACTCATTAAAATGTAACCAATTTCTTAATGCACAATAATTTAAGACTATCCAACTGCTGTATTCAAAAGAGCTGAGTGCCAGAGGTGAGATGAGAGTGACTGCCCTTTACACCAAGGCAGCATTTGACCGTGTATGGCATTGAGGAGCCCTAGCTATACTGGAGTCAGTGGGGAGTGGGGGAACTAGTTGTGGTCATTGGAGGTCAATCTCCGCTCCAGGACATCATTGCAGGAATTCCTCTGGGTAGTGTCCTAGGTTCAACCATCTTAAGCTGCTTCATCAATGACCTCCCTTCCATCATAAGATTAGAAGTGTGGATGTTGAGGGCACAGTAAGAAGTCTTACAACACCAGGTTAAGGTCGAATGGGTTTGTTTCAAATCACTAGCTTTCAGAGCACTGCTCCCTCCTCAGGTGAATGAGCAGTGCTCCAAAAGCTAGTGATTTGAAACAAACCTGTTGGACTGTAACCTGGTGTTGTCAGGCTTCTTGCTGTGGTCACCCCAGTCCAACGCAGGCATCTCCACATCATGTTTAGGGCAGCATGCTGGCACAGTGGTTAGCACTGCTGCCTACGACGCTGATGACTTGGGTTCGAATCTTGGCCCTGGGTCACTGGCCATGTGGCGTTTGCACATTCTCCCAGTGTCTGTATGGGTTTTTCCCCCACAACCCAAAAGATGTGCAGGATAGGTGGATTTGCCACGCTAAATTGCCCCTTAATTGGGAAAAAATATAATTGGGTGCTCTAAATTTATTTTAAAAGATGACCGATCCTCACGGCGCCGAGGTCCCTGGTTCGTTCCCAGCTCTGGGTCACTGTCCATGTGGCGTTTGCACAGTAAGAAGTCTTACAACACCAGGTTAAAGTCCAACATGTTTGTTTCAAGCACTAGCTTTCTACAAGTCAGGAGTGTAATGGAATACTCTCCACTTGCCTGGATGTGTGCAGCTCCAAAAACACTCAAAAAGCTTGACACCATCCAGGACAAAGCAGCCAGCTTGATTGCTCCCCCTTCCACAAACATCCAATCTTTCCACCACCGATGAACAGTGGCAGCCGTGTGTGTCTGCTGCAAGGTGCACTGCAGGAATTTGCCAAGTACCTCAGATAGCACATTCCGAACCCACGATCACTGACATCTAGAAGGACAAGAACAGCAGATACCTGGGAATCCCACCAACTGGAGGTTCGCCCGCAAGTCACTCACCACCCTGACTTGGAAATATATCGCCGTTCCTTCAGGATGTTGCTGGGGCAACATCCTGGAACTCCCTCCCTAACAGCAAAGTGGGTGTATCTACACAGCAAAGGCAACTCACCACCTTCTGAAGGGCAACTGGGATTGGGCAACAAATGTTAGCCTAACCAGTGACTCCCACATCCCGTAAATGATTTTTTAAAAAAATTCAATCAGACGTTTGCTTTTTGGATTCCTCCTTTTCAGAAACTTGCAGGATTAACTCTGCAATTGCACAGAAAAATGTTTTGAATGTGTGACATTACTGACTTGCATTAATTTGCAACATTCTCATGAGAAGTTGGGGGCTGTGCCGTAATAGTCTTTGGTGAATGTCAAAGAGGCACAGAAATTAGCTGTGGGCTTTCTGAAGTGGATTTCGAGCCTGAGCTGGCATCAGGGTTGAAGAATAGGTATGATGGAATTCAGCTGGGGATTGAGCACCTCTTGTGCAATAAGACATTTTTGGGTGCTATATGTTATATGAAAGTGTATTGTGGAGACAAAGCAATGGGAAACAGAATATTAACATGCCAGGATGAATAAAGGTTTGATCAAAATAGGAGGATTTTTGAATGGTTCCTAAAACTAGGAGGGTGAATGCAAAGGTAGATGAATTATGGAAGTATTTTGCATCGGTCTGAATTGAAGATAACAAATGTAACTCCTTTATTCAAAAAGGGAGGGAGACAAAGAAGGAAACAGGCCAGTTCGCCTAACATCCTGTCACTCGGAATATATTAGAAGCTGTTATTAAAGACGTTATAGAAGGGCACTGAATTCAAGGCCATTGGGCAGAATCGATACGGTTTTGTGGGAGGGAAATAAAGTTTACCTAATTTATTGGGGATATTTAAAGGAAACCCACGTGCTGTGGATTAAGGGGCACTGGTGGATATACTGTGCTTATTTTCTGAACACAATTGATAAGACACCACATCAAAGGTTATTGTAGAAAATAAACGCTCATCATGTAGAGGTAACATATGGGCATGGATTGAAGATTGGCCAACTAACAGGTTGGCATAAATAAGTATTTTTCTGGTTGGCAGGATATAACAATTGGTATGGCAAAAATAAGTGCTGGGGCCTTCACCTTTTACAATTTATATAAATGACTTGCATGAAGGGACTGAAGGTGTAGTTGCTCAATTTGCCAATGGCATTAAGGTGGGTATGAAAGTAAATTTTGAGGAGACAAGGAAGCTACAAAAGGCTGTAGGTTAAGTGAGTTTGCAACGGTCTGGCACATGGAGTATAATGTGGGCAAATGTGAAATTGTCCATTTTGGCAAGGAGAATAAAAAAGAAGCCTATAATCTGAATGGGGAGAGATAGTAGTGTTTGGGTGTAGAGAATCTGGGTGTCCTAGTGCATGAATCACAAAGGCTAGTTTGCAATTACACAGGTAATTGGCAAAGCCAAAAGAATTTTATCGTTTATTGTGAGGGGAATTGGTTATAATAGTCGTGAGGTTATGCTTTAGTTGTACAGGGCATTGATGCGACCACATTGAGAGTACTGTGTACAGTATTGGTCTCCTGTTTAAGGAAAGCCGGAAATGCAACAGGAGTATAGAAAAGGTTTACTAAACTACCAGGAATGGATGGGTTTCCTAATGATAAAAGCTTGGTCAGGTTAGGCTTGTACCTACTGGAATTTAAGGGGTGCCTTGATTCAAACCTGTTAAGATCCTGTGGAGTCTTGTCTGAGTGGATATGGTGAGGCTGTTTACTCTTGTTGGAGAATCTAGAATGAGGGGTCACTTTAAGAACCAGGGGTCACTCATTTAAGACATGAGAATTTTTTTAAGGTCTTTGGAACTCCTCAAAAGACAGTGGGAACAGAGCCTTTGAATTTTTTTTAAATGTTTTTATTGGCTTTTCGTTATTTAGCATCTGCGTATGGAGCACATTGTGAAGAGCACTGTCATAACGGTGCTAGATGTAAGACATGCCATAATAATCCAATTCTAAACCACTGAAAATATTTTACAAGTTTCCATCTGGGGGGGGGGTTGCTGCTGTTCTTTCTCCTCTTAACCCCCCCCCCCCCTCGTGTGTGTATACACCTTTTGTCTACCCTGTAACCTTGTGACCCTGCTTTTGGGTCCATCTCTGGATATACCCTCTTTCTCTCTCTCTCTCTTTGGGCACGGGCCATCTCCAACCTCACGTTCATGTAGTTTGGAGCATAGTCAGAGATTACAATTGCGAAGTATTCCACTCTTATTATCCCTGGAAGCACTGCTTTTAAACTCCATGCGTGCGTATACCTTGTGTACCTGGGAGAATAAGAACTCCTTCTCCCTTTGGTGTGTGAACCTCCACAGGTCCACTGCCATAAACATGCCTAGTTCTTTTGCCATGTTTTGAGGTCCTCCCCCGATTTGTGGTTTTCTCTGTCTGTGGGTCCTGTACACAGTTAAAGTAGTTTCCCCCTGGCAGTATGGTGATGCTGTGGTTAGCACTGCTGCCTCACGGCGTCGTGGTCACTGCTCTCTGTGAGGCCGCGGTCACCGTGCTCTCCATGAGCCCGGCCCCCGGCACGCCGGGGTTTCCCTTTGTCCAGGGGCCTCCCAACGTGACACTCTGGGATTTCCCTCTGTTTGGGGACCCTCTAAAGTGGCTGCTCTTGGTGCCATTTTGTTTCTTTCTACCATGTGTGGCCTGTGATAGCCAGCCTAGATTCTCTCCCCCCCCCCCATCCCTTTGTTCTCTTTCCCCCCCCCCCCCCCCATGGTGGTTCTTTCCTCTTTTCTCTCTCTCTCTCTCTCTCTCTCTCTCTCCCTCCCTCCCTCCCTCCCTCCCTCCCTCCCTCCCTCCCTCCCTCCCTCCCTCCCTCCTCCCTCCCTCCCTCCCTCCCTCCCTCCCTCTCTCCCTCTCTCTCTCTCTCTCTCTCCTCTCTCTCTCTCTCCTCTCTCTCTCTCTCTCCTCTCTCCTCTCCCTCCCTCCCTCCCTCCTCTCTCTCTCTCCCTCCCTCCTCCCTCCCTCCCTCCCTCCCTCCCTCCCTCCCTCCCTCCCTCCCTCCCTCCTCCCTCCCTCCCTCCCTCCCTCCCTCCCTCCCTCCCTCCCTCCCTCCCTCCCTCCCTCCCTCCCTCCCTCCCTCCCTCCCTCCCTCCCTCCCTCCCCACCACCACCACCACCCACCCTCCTAGCTATGTCCCGCTGGTGCTGTATACTCCTCCCCGCCTCTGTTGCCAGGTACTCCCTCCACCATGGGGGACGTGCCATGCTTCCCCCCCCCCCCCCCCAGCCACTCCTACCTCCTGACGCTAGCTTTCCTGCTAATGTGGTGGCCCCCCTCCTGCAGAAAGTCTAGGTCTCTGCCTCACTCGCTACTTTTCATCCTCCTCCTCCCCCTCTCCTGTGCTCTGCTTCCCTTCGGAGCAAGGTGGTGCAATCACACACACGTTATCTTTCAGCATTTCGGTATTTCCAGGTGACCGTTGCTGCCTTCCCAGCCATTTTCTCAGACAAATCTGTCCGTATCGGCAGGGGCCGTGAAGTAGTGTTCTGTGCCCTGGAAAGTGACCCACAATTTGGCTGGATACAGCATCCCAAACTTCCCACTTTTGAACAAGGTCACCTTTGCTCCGTTAAACTCCGCCCAGCGGTTGGCCAGGTCCGCTCCAATATCCTGGTCTATCCGAACCTGTTGTTCCTCCCAGGTCTTTGTCTGCCTTGCCCAGTTTAGGATTTTTTTCCCGGTCTTGGTACAGGCCCACCTTGGCGATTATGTCCCTTGACTGTTCCCCAGCCCTGGGTTTCAGCCAGAATGACCTGTGGGCTCTGTCTATCTCTGGCGGGTTGGGGAAGCTGGCTCTCCTCACATCTGGGCCATGTAGTCTACAGTGTTTGTGTCTTCGGTTCCCTCCGGCAGGCCCACTATCCTCCGGTTTTGGGGCCGGGCCGCGCCGCTTCTCCTGATCTTCTATCTTCCCCTTCCGCTTCTCCTGGTCTTCTATCTTCCATTTCAGTTCCCTGTGTCGTCACCAACCTTGCTATCCAGGTCTCCAGAGCGGCGATCCCGTCGCTCTGGTCTGTTGAGGCCGTTTCCAGTTCTTTAGTGGTGTTCCCCTGGGCCTCCAGTTGTCTCTCCGCCTTGTCCAGAACCACCTGCCTGGCAGCCAGTGCTTCTGTGACCACCACCTTGACTACTGCCTTTTATGCCGATCTTGATGTCCTCCTTGAGCTCCCTGGTGAGGAACCTCTTCCATCCGCCAACCTCAGCCCCTCCAGCCCAAGCGCCCCCCCCCCCCCCCGGCACTCTGGAGTTAAGTGTAGAGAGGTACCCGCCCCCTTGCTACCCTTCAGTGTCCCTGGTGCCTGGTAATGATTCGCACCTGGGTGACTTCCTGCTTTGGAGGGGTGTCGTGGAGGGAGAGAACTGGGAGGTCGCTGCATTCAACTGGAGGTTAAAATGAATATGAATTAGTTTGGATCAGGTTCTCTCCCTTCTGGGCAAGATCCTGATCATGCCACCTGGAGCGGGCCAGAAGAATGGGAAACTGATTTGTGCCATTTTTTGGGGGCTCCTGCAATTCTCCCAACATGGCAGAATTTATCCTAGGGGAAACGTGGCCAGAGAATTGTCCCCTATGTATTTAAAATGAACGTATATTGAATGATCTAATTGGGACAACATTTCATAACAGTTGCAAGAGGAAATTGATGAGCCTGATCCTAGAGTCGCATCGTCTACTGCGCACTCGCCAGGTGTTATCAGTCCTTGGACACCAGATCGCTGGCATTCCTTTCTCGAGCTTCTTTTCCGTGCCTCCTCTTGCTTTGGCTATCATCGAAGAATTCCTCCACGTAGGTCTCTCCTGATCAAGTGTCTCCCAGCTGTTAACATCTATGTTGCATTTTTTGTGGTAAGTGCTTCCTTTGTCATCTTCTTGATCAGGAGCCTTCCTTTAACTGGGCGAAGAAGATTTGCTTTGGCAGTCGGGACTCTGACATCCTAAGCACATGCCCGGCCCAACGGAGTTGGTTTCGGGTGATTATGGCCTTGATACTGGTGCTCTTGGCTCCTTCCAAACACGCAGATGTTAGTACACCTGTCCTTCCAGTTGATGTGGAGAAACCATCACAGACAGCATTGATGGTACCTCCAGAGCCTTGAGATGGGTCTGTACATAATTAAGTTTCTGAGCTGTGAAGAGTTAGGAGGATGACTACTTTGTACATTAGGATCTTTGTGTCAGCATGAATGCTGCAGTGGTCAAAGTCTCTTGTCCTTGGGCGTCTGAAGGAGGCGCTCACGGATTGGATACTATGTTGGATCCCCACATCGATGTCAGTCTTAGAGGAGGGCTGGCTCCCCATGTTAGGAAAAGTTTGATGTTTTGTCGGGTTTCTCCGTTGATCTTAATGGAGAGAGGGAATGGATCTTGCACTGGGGTGGGTTGGTAAAGGACTCGAGTCTTGTTGAGGTGGAGACCGATTCTTTGATATGCTTCCGCGAGGTTATCAAGCATGGTTTGGAGATTCTCTTCTGACTGGAGATGCCATCTAGTTTGGTTTGTTATAGTGTCACGTCTCTTTAATTCACGATAAATAGTTTTTTACTAGTCTCCTTCATGGCTTCAGGATATCTCAATTATGGAAATGTAATCACTCTAGTAAACTCGCAACAGCAAGTTTGCACACAAGATCCCACAACAAATAAATTAACTGTCAGATAATCTGTTTCTGGTGGTATCCAGAGGCTGGTTTAGCACATCGCTAAATCGCTGGCTTTGAAAGCAGACCAGGGCAGGCCAGCAGCACGGTTCAATTCCCGTACCAGCCTCCCTGAACAGGCGCCGGAATTTGGCGACTAGGGGCTTTTCACAGTAACTTCATTTGAAGCCTACTTGTGACAATAAGTGATTTTCATTTATTTTCATTTCATCCATTAAAGAATAAATGCTCATCAGGACATTGAGAAATTCATTATACAACTTTGTATAGTTACTCCAGGCAAACACCAAGGTCTCCGATTGTCGATGACCATACACTAGCAGCCGGTCCAGAGCTTGACATGTGATGTCCCCCCCCCCATCCCCAGATGTGGCACACACTGCCCACTTAGCTCTCACGCTCAGTAGCATTTTACTGTGTTCCATAGATTCCCTAAAGTGCAGACGGATGCCATTTGGCCCATCGAGTCTGCACAGACCGTCCGAAAAAGCACTCTAACCCAGGCCCACTCCCCTGCCTTATCCGTGTAACCCCACTCATTGATCATGGCCAATCCATCTAACATGCATTTTCGGATGGCGAGGAAACCAGGGCAAACCCATGCAGACACTGGGAGAACATGCAAACTCCATACACTGTTTCTCAAGGACGGAATTGAATCAGGCCCGTAGCTCTATAAGGCAGAAGTGCTCACCACTATTAGCAAATGAAGACTTGCTAAATTACATCAGCTAGTGCCCTTAAAAAAAATTTTTTTAAAGGGTCATGGTTTGCCCCTGCCACTGATAGTCCTATATTATGAGAGGAAGCATTCTGGAACAGATGCCCTCCATATTTCTGAAGAGGCCTGGTTCAGAAGTCCGGGTGAGAACTATGGAGCTCTGGGGTTGGGCAAAAAACTAAGTAGATTGGCATCAGAACTCCGCATCTGGTGATTGCCGCCACTTGGAAGATTTGCCCCAAAGTCTATAAAGCAGTGGTCCTGACTGACACATGTGAGTGAGAATTGGACTGTGTACCCACACCAAGAAGCTCAGCAACTTTCACTTGAACTGTGTCCAATAGCTTCTGAAGATTAGATGGCAGGACAAATTACCATGACACCGTGATCACCTGAGCTGACATGCCAAGCATCCACACCACATTGAGAAATCACAACCGAGTTGGGCTGGTCAGGTAGCCAGAACGCCTGATACTCGCTTACCAAAGCAAATCTTCTGTGGAGAACTCGAGTCTGGGGTGTGCATTCATGGCGGTCAATGGAAGTGCTACAGGATCGTTGATATCAAGTTGAAGTCTTGGAAGAACTCACCCAGATCGCTGCACCCAGGGAAGCCAAATAGAAAATGTTGCAGCCTTCATGAGATACCAAGAACTGCAGGGAGAGAATATACTGAACCAGCAACTTGTCCCAAAACTGGATTGTCTGCAACATCCTATTTGCAGCAGAACCTTCAGGGCACCGATCTGCCATAATACATGTACCCTATCGCACATCCAAAATGTTAACATGGCAATCTTTGCCTCAGAATGAACAAATTAAATTAATCTGAGAGGGTTTTAATATTTCATCTGAAAGTTTTCAATGGTTTGGAATTTAGTTGTGCTTCTGTCACAGTGGACAACCACTAGCTTCTTTACCTGAAATTCCTCGTCTGTTTGAGGTCTCTTCACCTTTTAAGTGACAACTAAGGTTTTACTTCACCACTTTTTACTTTGATGCATCCTGTAACACCAGCTTTAGTTAATTCTGAGCTGTTTGTCTCGAACTAGAGTTTGAATCTTTAAAATTTATAACTACTAAATTTAAATTTTATTTGCATTTAATTTTGTTTCAAATAAGCATCTACTTATTTTTTTGACGTTGCGTAATACTATATTAATCCTTTGCACCTTCTAATCTTTCTTTAATAAAAAGGCCTTCAGGCTAAATTAGATTATTTCAAAATGATAAATTGACACTGGATTTACACTTCTCAATGCTACACAATATAATAGTTCAATTGCAGTTAAATTTCAATTAAAATGGAATTTCCTACCTTTCACAATGTGGAAGCAATATTGTCCCCAAGGTCTGCAGTGTCTGGATCACCTCAGAGCAACTAGGGCTATCAGTGCAGTTTTGCCAGCCATAATCTTCCACATGCTGGGGATAATTTATTAGATCTCTGGGAAATTTTGAAAAATAAATCAGATCTAAAATTCTTAGTCCAAATGCATCTTACATGAACAGTAGCTTGAACGGGTGAAGGTACAAGATCTGGGATATATTGCTCCTTGACTTTTATCAGTACATTAACCTTGTATGCATGGTTACAAAGATGGTAAAATGGTTTGTATATTGAACTCCAAGCTTTGTATTGATAGAGCTGCTTTCCTGCAGTTTTATTAAAGGTTTTAATTCATAAACTGAATAGAAGGCTGTCTTTATTCTACTTGGTCCGTAGTAGGTCTAGCAGGATCAAATGACAATTTAAAAGCAGCATCACTTCTCTTGAATTTTTATTTTTAAAAATTTGAGTACACCTGGGATTTCATACTGTTATAGTATTTGTCAGCATGTTTTTATGATGTCGACTTATCCTTGAAACGTTTAGTGGGGCAGAACAGAAACCAGTTCTTGCATTCACTTTGCAGTTTGCTAGCACCAGTTGATCATTTCGAGACCGGAGAAAGAAAACAGCCTTGCATTTGTATAGTGATTTTCAAAACCTTGGGGCATCTCAAAAACACTTCACAGTCAATTAAGTACTTTACAAATTGTAGCTACTGTTTATAATGTAGGCAATGCAAATATGCAAACCTACACGGGTCTAATTTGCACATAGTGTGCCCATTACTTTTGCTATTGAAGTTGGTCATATTTTTTTAAAATAATAATAATTTTGTATGGGCAAATGTAAACTATGGAGTTGGGAAGGAGAAAGAGAAAGACTTTTAACAACTGATGAAAGGAAACAGAAGCAGTTCCTTGGAAGTGAACCAACTTCAAGAGCACGTCATCCAGGCAGTGTTTATTTCCCCAACAAACATCAGAGTTTGGAGAACAAAACATATACATTTAGGTTTTGACTTGATTTGTTTTCTCTTTTGGCTATTGCAATCAGATGCCCTTTTATCAATTAATATGTATGGATCTGTCGGCAGCTAGTTCTGTATACAATTTAAACAAATGGATACCTCAATAGGAAGTGGGATTTTATTTTGGGTTTAGTTTGGCCCAAGTTAACAATAGAGTGCAAGTTTACCATCTCCATGCTAGCGGAAGAAGGAAAGGAAATTGTGGAGAATGTCATATTAATTGGTTCTTGGCGAGCATCGAGACATGGGAAAATGTGTTGATGTAGTATTAAAATAAATGATCTGAGAATTTGTGTATAAACTATTAGTTGTGTTGTTTGTACATAATCTACTCTATATTAATTGCAGCAGCAGTCCGAATCTGAAACGGTTCACGTTTTCATCCCTGCCCTGGCTGTAGGTGCAATTATTGGCAAGAAGGGGCAACACATCAAACAACTCTCTCGCTATGCATCAGCTTCCATTAAGGTAACTAATACATTATATTGACTTTTCTTTGACAGACCTCTTTAAAAAATGGAGATACAGAAGCAAAATATTGCAGATGCCGGAAATCTTGAGATGAAATCAAAAAGTGTTGTAAATTTTCAGCAGGTCGGGTAGCATTTGTGGAGAGAAAGTGTTAACATGAAATGTCATCTTAACATGCCATTTTAGGGGGGCAACACGGTGGCATAGTGGATAGTACTGCTGCCTTATGGCACCGAGGTCCCAGGTTCGATCCTGGCTCTGGGTCACTGTCCATGTGGAGTTTGCAAGTTCTCCCCGTGTTTGCGTGGGTTTTGCCCCCACAACCCAAAGATGTGCAGGGTAGGTGGATTGGCCACACTAAATTTCCCCTCAATTGGCAAACAGTAATTGGGTACTCTACATTTATATTTTAAAAACCATGCCATTTTAGCACTGTACTCAACAGATTCTGCCTGACCCTGCTGACATTTCCAGCAACGTTTCATATTAAAAGCTAAGTAAATTGCAATCATTTTGAAATGCTTACAGAATACTTTTGTTTAAAGCTGCATTTGATATGCCTGTGTGTTCAATTACTTTTTTTGTTTTATTATTTTTGACTATCCGCCAATGTGCTTCTTTTATAAACTTCCTGAGCATTAATGTTACCCTAGTAAATCCCATTATTTGATCGTTCATCTTTATTGGATCACCGAATAAATATCACCTAAGCTGACTTGAATTTAATTGTTTAGAACATAGACTTGATGTGCCCGTTACCCATTCCCAATTGTCTTCACTCCACCAGTGGCAGTCAAGCCTTCAGCTACCGTGACTCTAAACTCTAGAGTTCCCTCCCGAAACCCTTCTGTGTGTATATCTCTTTCAAGAAGCTCCTTGAAACCTGTCACTGGCTGTTTCCACCCCCCCCCCCCCCCCCCCCCCCCCCCAAAATAAATACTTGCATGTCTTTGTGTGCATTTTTATTTGAAAAAACCTCTAATGAGGTGCCTTGGGATGTTTGACTACATTGAAAGCACTAAGTAACTGCAAGTTGTTGGTAGCTTGAAGTATGTTGCTGCTGGGTATCCTTTAAATAGAGTATAGTGCTTTATTTGAGCCCCGTCTTTGAGCATTCATCTCCATTTACTGCATTCGTAGAGATATGCCAGCTAAAATGTGAAAATATATGGGTTAACTCATCACTGTTGACTGTGTCTAAATCAAGATGGAATTGAACAAGCTTAATCAGATACACTGTATTCTGTACAGTAATTGTGAAGTGTCTAGGATTGTGGGAGAAGTTAATATAATTCTGGCAAATGAAATTCTTCAGTGCAGGTGATTTGTAATAAATTTAATCAAAAAATTAAGTGGTAATGCCATTGAACATCATGGGGAGATGCTTAGATTCCCGTTAGAGATAGTCATTGCCTGCCACTTGAGAGTCCAAGCCTTAATGCTGTCCAGATCTTGTTGCATATGCATAATCATAGAATCCCTACAGTGCAGAAGGAGGCCTTTCGGCTTATCGAGTCTGCTCCGACTCTGTTTGAACTACCTAGGCCTATTCCTGCAATCCCACCATAAGGGGCAATTTATCGTGGACAATCCACCTAACCTGCATATCTTTGAACTATGGGCGGAACCAGGAGGAAACCCACACAGACCCAGGGAGAAAGTGAAAACTCCAAGCAATCACTCAAGATCAGAATCTAACGCGGGTCCCTGGTGCTGTGAGGTAGCAGTGCGAACCACTGTGCCACCACGCCTGCTTCATGTGGAGAACAGATTCTTTGCAGGGAAAATAACATGAAATTTGAGTGGAAGGAAGAGTTAACTTTGTGTTGGTTGATACTTCTTTGTATGATCATTCTCTAAAGGTACTCTCGGTATTCATAAATGTTATATTGCAGATTGCTCCTGCAGAAGGCCCAGATGCTAAACAGCGAATGGTGATCATCTCTGGGCAGCCTGAAGCTCAGTTTAAGGTAAATTCTCTGAAACAGTATAAATCTGCGAATCCTTTTCTTTGCTGTTTGTATTTAAAATGTTGAGGGTTGCTTGGGGGTTGGTGAGAGGAAGGAATTGTTGGTCAGGGGATTTACATTGTATTTGTTACTGTTGATTGGTTGGTGTAAATTTGGATGAAAATGTGAAATAGGAAAATAAAAATATTTATTAAAAAAAAACAACAGTATAAATCTGCATCAGGAAGCACCGTTCAAATCAGACAGGAGTACTAGATACAATCCATGCTTCATGCACAAGCTCAGTAAATATTAATATAAAGCTAACATCAGCCTTGATGGTTGGGACAAATTAGAACCTGCTTGGCTGTCAGAAAAACTTATTTTTATAATTTTATTAAAAGTTTTTAAATTTCAGCGTACTTTTTGGATACAAAATGTTGTCCTCAACCTGCTGAACAATTGAACATGTTACTGATCTGAGCCCTTCAGCAGATTCTGTAATGGTCAAAGTTGTGGCAGTCTATTCCATTATTTTAATAAGAGTTGGGCTATGATTAAGTAGATGTCCAATATTTTTGTTGAACACCTTTTTGTGGAGCAGTGCTAAAGGGCGGCACAGTGGTTAGCGCTGTTGTTTCACAGTGCCAGGAACCCAGGTTTGATTCCCAGCTTGGGTAACTGTCTGTGCAGAGTCTGCACGTTCTCCCCATGTTTGCATGGGTTTCCTCCGGGTGCTCCGGTTTCCTCCCTCGAGTCCCAAAAGACATGTATGTTAGGTGAATTGGACATTCTGAATTCTCCCTCTGTGTACCTGAACAGGCGCCAGAATGTGGTAACTGGGGGATTTTCACAGTAACTTCATTGCAGTGTTAATGTCAGCCTACTCGAGACAATGATAAAGATTATATAATTCTGACCTACATCATGCCTTAAGTTACTGCCATAATAAATTATTGGAATTTCTGCATCATAAAAAGTTGTCAGCAAATTCAGCCCACTTCCTGTTTAAAAGTAAGAGCTAAATTTTCCACCTGTGGTCACTTTGGTGAATGTTTTAAATTTCAGATTATTGTCACAAAAATGTTGCCATGTCAAAGTGGTAGACAATGTTCAGATCTTGGAATGGGAACTATTGCAGTTGCAAAATATTTTGTTCCGCAGGCTCAAGGCAGAATCTATAATAAACTGAAAGAAGAGAACTTCTTTGGACCCAAAGAAGAAGTGAAATTAGAGACCCATATCAAAGTGCCAAGCCATGCTGCTGGTAGAGTTATTGGGAAAGGAGGCAAAACGGTGAGTACTGGGTTGTCGTGAAATGTATACCTTGACTCTGGAATAAATCCACTTTAATGTTGTTGTAGTCGAGAGAAATGAGGATATGCAACTTATTTGCCCACTCTGTACCATGTTGTGATTTGATGAAGACCAACACGATGCATCCCACAGTTTGGTGTAATTGGAAAATTTCAAAATCGTGCCTTGCGGTGTCCAGCTCCTTTTTTTTTTTATAAATCCATGCTGAGTAATTCTGGTTATATTCTCTGCCTGAAATTTACCAATAACATTGAGATAACTATAACATTGAGATATAACTGTTCTGAGGGTTCCAATTAGTCCAATCTCTGTGAAGGTAGGAATTATGTTGATCTCCACTCCTGGCACTTTCTTTTCCTGTTGAATTATATATCTATACTGATGTCTCTGCTGTTTGAAATAATACTTTTGGATCTTTTATAAGTTGGATCATGAATTCAAAATGTTTTGAAATATTTGAAAGTATATATATTCGAAATAATATGTATGTGCATAATATGGTTGTATTTAAAATATTAAATATATACTTGAAACATAATGTGTTTGTATGCCCATGTGAGTAATTTAAGTTTGTTAATTAAAAAGGTAAATGAACTACAGAACTTGACCAGTGCAGAAGTAGTAGTTCCTCGTGATCAAACACCAGATGAAAATGATCAGGTTATTGTGAAAATCACTGGTCACTTCTTTGCAAGTCAGGTAAGATGATGTAACTGTCTAATTTCCTGTTGATTGATTTGCGTCTTGCTATGTCCACCTTTAACATGATACACAAACTCTTCATTTGGTAGGAATGTTTCTGTGTACACGGGAACTGAATGTGGTTCAACATTTTGCCTCGCTTTTCAATATTTTATGATGGGGATATCTCTGCCGGGGCAGCTAAATTCTGTTGCGATATATCTATCTGTTAAAATTCAACTCAAATTTGACTATTTTACTCCAGTAATTGGGCTGAATTGTTGGTAGCAGTGCAGATCTAGCTGGATGAGTTCTTTCTTCCAGTCACTAGCAGTTTAAAAGAAAACCAATCAGATGTTGAGATTACTGCTTAAATCTGCACCAAAAGACGAGGAAAGAGACTGAATATGTACAATCTGCAGTTGGATTGGATTTGTTTATTGTCAGATGTACCGAGGTACAGGGAAAAGTATTTTTCTGCGAGCAGCTCAACGGATCATTAAGTACATGAAAAGAAAAGGAAATAAAAGAAAATACATAATAGGGCATCATAAGGTAGTGGTTAGTAATGTTAGTCTTAGAATTCTAAGATAAATAAAAAGAGGATCTGTTAGGGAGAGTTCGCAGAGAGTTGCCTCGCGGGGTTTGAAAACAACTTAGTTAGGTGAAGTATAAATGAGCAACTGTGCAGTGTCAGCATTCTCAATGGGTAACATTGACGTACCATCAATTTAGACTGACGAGAGTCAGAATAGTAAACTGTGGCTTTAATCAGATACCTGCTGGCAGCCAGTCCCAGAATGAGGGCAGGGCTGGAGGTTAGCTATCTTTATATTTGAGCCCAAGGGGCGGAGCCAGCAGGGATAAACCCAGACATGTAACAAACAGTAAGTACAATAAGTAAGAGCAGCATGTGCAATATAATAGTGGTTCCATGCATCGGGAAGGACCTCCTGCCAGCGGGAGACAGGGAGACTTCTAGACCGTAGGGCAAGAAGGACGGCCCTCCAGACTGTCCCGTTCTCCCTCTCCTCCTGTCCGTTTCCCCGGTGGTTGTAGCTGGTCGTCCTGCTGGAGGCGATGCCCCTGTTGAGCAGGAACTGACGCAGCTCACCACTCATGAAGGAGGACCTCCGATCGCTATGGATGTAAGTGGGGAAACCAAACAAGGGGAAGAGGCTGTGCAGGGCCTTGATGACTGTGGCAATGTCAGGGCACGGGATGGCGAAAGGGAAACGTGAGTACTCATCAATGATGTTGAGAAAGTACACATTACGGTCAGGGGAGGGAAGGGGCCCTTTGAAATCCATACTGAGGCATCCAAAGGGACGGGTGGCCTTTTCCAGGTGTGCTCTATCCGTCCAATAGAAGTGCGGTTTGCACTCTGCGCAGACCTGAAGTCCCTGTTCATGGTCCTGACCTCCTCCGATGGAGTAAGGCAGGTTGTGGGCCTTGATAAAATGAAATAAACGGGTGACCTCCCGGGTGACAGAGGTCATTGTGGAGGGCCTGAAGTCGATCTACTTGTGCACTGGCATATGTACTGCGGGATAGGGCATCTGGGGGCTCATTGAGCTTCCCAGGTCAATACAAGATATCATAATTATAGGTGGAGAGTTTTATCCTCCACTTTAGGATGTTGTCATTCTTGATCTTGCCCTGTTGCGTATTGTTAAACATTAAGGCAACCGATCGTTGGTCAGTGAGAGGAGTGAATCGCTGGCTGGCCAGGTAATGCCTCCAATGTCGCACAGCTTCCACAATGGCCTGGGCTTCCTTTTCGACAGAGGAGTGTTGGATTTTGGAGGCATGGTGGGTACAGGAGAAGAAAGCCAAGGGCCTGCCCTCCTGGTTGAGGGTAGCGGCTAGAGCAAAGTCAGACACATCGCTCTCCACCTGGAACGGGATTGGCTCGTCTACTGTATGCATCATGGCTTTGGCAATATCTGTTTTGATGCGATTGAAGGCCAGGTGGGCCTCAGCCGTCAGGAGAAAAATTGTGGTATTTATGGGTGGGTGGGACTTGTCCGCATAATTGGGGACCCGTGGGCATAATAGGAAAAGAACCCCAGGCTTCTCTTCAGGGCCTTGGGGCAGTGGGGGAGTGAAAGTTCCAGGAGGGGGCTCATGCGGTTGGGATCGGGCTCTCCGTTTTCCACAACGTAGCCAAGGATGGTTAGGCGGGTTGTGCGGAAAACTCATTTCTCCTTATTGTATGTTAGGTTAAGGAACTTGGCGGTATGGAATAAATGTTGGAGGTTAGTGTCATGGTCCTGCTGGTCATGGCCGCAGATGGTGACATTAGCCAGATACGGGAAGGTGGCCCGCAGCCCGTACTGGTCAGCCATTCGGTCTATCTCCCGTTGGAAGACTGATACCCCATTGGTGACGCCGAAGGGGACCCTGAGGAAGTGGTAGAGGTGGCCATCTGCCTTGAAGGCAGTGTATTGGCGGTCCTCCAGGTGGATAGGGAGCCGGTGTTATGCGGACTTCAAGTCCGTAGTGGAGAAGACTTGGTACTGCGCAATCTGATTGACCATGTCAGATATGCGGGGGAGAGGGTACACATCGAGCTGCGTGTACCAGTTGATGGTCTGACTGTAGTCGATGACCATCCAGTGCTTCTCCCCAGTCTTGACGACCACCTCTTGGGCTCTCCAGGGGCTGTTACAGGCCTCTATGATCCCTTCCCGCAGGAGTCGCTGGACCTCCGACCTGATAAAGGCCTTGTCCCGAGCACTGTATCGTCTGCTCCAAGTGGTGATGGGCTTACAGTCCGCGGTGCGGTTAGCAAAGAGTGGGGGTGGGGTGCCCTTAAGGGTCGAGAGGCTACAGACGGAGAGAGGGGGCAGGGGTCCATCGAACTCCAAGGTAAGACTTTTGAGGTGGCATTGGAAATCTAGACCTAGTAGTAGGGCAGCGCAGAATTGGGGGGCGATGTAGAGCTTGAAATTTTTGTACTCGAAGCCCCGTACTGTAAGGGTTGCAACACAGTACACACGGACGTCCACGAATGTGATTCGGAAGCCAGGGAGATTTTCTGGCTCGCGGGTAAAATTAGGAGGGAGCAGCGCCGTACCGTACCTGGGTGAATGAAATCTCTGTGCTCCCGGAGCCGAAGAGGCAGGTCGTCTCGTGGCCGTGGACGGCCATCATGGATTTAGTGAGGTGATGAGGTCGAGATTGGTTGAGGGTGATGGAGACGAGCTTTGGAAGGCGGGTGGGCTGATCGAGGGTAGCGGAGGCCAGCGTGCGATCTGGTGAGCAGGGGTTCCGGGGGGTGGTGGGCTGATTCCAAGATGGCGGCCCCCATGGGTCGCACGTGGTGGGTGGCATCGAAGATGGCGGCCCCCACGGGTCGCACGTGGCGGGTGGCGTCGAAGATGGCGGCCTCCACGGGTCGCACGTGGAGGATGATGTGGAAGATGGGAGCGGTCCCTGTGGGCTACACACAGTGCTGCTGGGTTTAGAAACAGGTCAGGCCTGGCAGACTTTAGAGAAATGGCCCTTCTTTCCGCACCCGGTGCTGATCGTGCTCCTCGCTGGGCAGCGTTGTCTGGGATGCTTACCCTGGCCACAGAAGTAACATGTCGGGCCTCTGGAGTTGGCGGGTCGCTGCGCGGCACAGGCGTGTGGCGCCCCCGAGTCGGGTGATGGCGGCGCCCACGACGTCCACAAGGGTGCCACATGGTCGGAGGTGCAGGCATCCATGTTATGGAAGGCCACTTCCAACAAGTCTAAGAGTTGAACTGTGTCTTGGAGGTAGAGTGTACCCCCTTCTAGTAGGCGCTGGCAGATTTAATTAGATTTTATGCTTGCGACGTTGGTGTCCCAGATCAGCAATTCGGTGTGCTTGACAGCCGATACCGCCTTACCACTGCAGTTCCGGTCGAGTACCCGCAAGGCGCGCAGAAATTCAGCTTGTGATTCTCCGGGGCGCTGTCACCTCGTGGCAAGGAGATGCCTAGCGTACACCTCGTTGACTTCTTTAACATACTGCCCCTTCAACAGCGTAGGTAGAGTCCCTGATAAGAAGGAAAACTTGTGGGCTAACCCGGGAGTTCAGGACTCGCAGCTTGTGGGTCTCAGCGACGGCGGTGGCGGAGGAATCAATGTAAGATTCGAAGCAGCTTAGCCAGTGTTCAAACGTGGCAGTGGCGTCGGCTGCTTGGGGGTCCAGCTCCAGGTGATGAGGCTTGAGCGATGGATCCATCTTAAAATTTTAGCTGATTAAATTGATGCACCATCAATTTAGACTGACGAGAGTCGGAAGAGTAAACTCTGACTTTAATCAGCTAAAAGACTAAAAGCCGGTCCCAGAATGAGGGCAGGGCTGGAGGTTAACCACCTTTTATACTTGAGCCTGAGAGGCGGAGCCACAGGCGGAGCCAGTGGGGACAAACCGAGACATGTAACAAACAGTAAGAACAGTAAGTACAATGAGAACAGTATGTACAATACAGTGGTTCACCATAAGCATTCTTACTTTAGAGGAGGTGTAGGTTCAAGTCCCACACTAGGAACTTATACAAAAATGTATGCTGACACTCGAGACAATTACAAGGAGTACTGTGCTGTCTGAGGTATTTGGATAATATGTTAAACGGGGGCCCCATCCACGCCTGAAGGTGGATGTTAAGAAGAGGAGGTGAGTTATTCCCATGACACGGCTAATATTTATCCCTCAACCAAAAATCACAAATTAATTCTGATCATTATCACCATTGCTGTCTGAGGGAGCTGCGCTATGCACTGCCAGCCGAGGTGGTCGAGTCAGTCATTAGGGACATTTAAGCGCCTCTTAGACAAGCACATGGACAGCAGTAAATTGAAGGGATGTAGGTTAGGTTGATCTTCGATTAGGATAAATGGTCAGCACAACATTGTGGGCTGAAGGGCCTATACTGTGCTGTTATGTTCTAAGTTGACTGTCCAGTTTCCCACATTGCAACAGTGACGACACTTCAACCACCATTGGTTGTAAAGCTACTTTGGGATGTCTATGTAACCGCAAGCCATGTTTCTTTTTTCTTGCCAGCCACCCTACCTCCCCTGGTAGACTCCTCTTGGCCATCCTCTGAAAGGCTTAATCCTTTGACCTGTCTTAAATGGGAGACCACTTATTCTGAAACTGTGACCTTACTTCCAGATCTCCCCAAAAGGGCCAACACCCCTCAGCTTCTGCGACCTTTGGTCTCTCAGAATCTTTTATGTTTCAATAAGACCACCCCTCAAAGTACAGACCTAATCTGCTCAACCTTTCCTCAGAAGACAATCCTTTGTGAATCAACCGTCTGAGCTACCTTCAATGCAAGTATATATACTTCCTCAAATAACGAGATCCAAATAATTGAGGCTCACGTCCCAAGTGGATCATAAATGCTGCTACAAATCTCATTAGGTCCTTGATTACTGGGGAAAAGCCCAGCTTTTTGCCTTCTGTTATGAAGACAGAGACACAAAATATTTATTTAATATTTCTGCATTGCTTTATTCTCTGATAGTGTTTCCTGACTCAGGCTCTCGGGGACACACATTTACTCAATACTAGAACTAGGGACCCAGCACCACACCCCGCTCGTTGCTAGTCACGGTTCGAGAATCTGAAAATCATCCATTTATGCTTGTCAGTTTGTGCCTCCATCGTATCGCCTGTCTCGATTTAACCTAACTGCTACTTAAGCCTTCCTTTTAATGGAATCCTTACAGTGCAGAAGGAGATCAAGTCTGCACAAAAGGGCAATTTTCATATGGCCGATCAAGCTAATCTGCACATCTTTGTTCTGTGGGTGGCATAGTGGCACAGTAGTTAGTACTGCTGCCTCAGCGCCAGGGACCCATGCTCAGTTCTGACTTTTGGTGACTGTGGAGTTTGCACTTTCTCCCCGTGTCTGCATGGGCTTCTTCCACAGTCCAAAGATGTGCAGGTTAGGTGGATTAGCCATACTAAATTGCCCCTTCGTATCAAAGGATTTGTAGATTCGGTGTGGATACGGGGATAGGGTGGGTGTCTTTCAGAGTGTTGCAGACTCGTTGAGGTTGAATAGCGTCCTTCTGCGTTGTTGGGGCTCTATGGATGCCAAGGAAACTGGAGCACCCGGAGGAAACCCACGCAGACACTGGGTGAAAGTGCAAACTCCACACAGTCTCCCAAGGTCGGAATTGAACCCAGGTACCTGATGCCGTGAAGCAGAAATGCTTGCCACCATGCTGCCCTAATGTACGCAAATTCTCAATTAGTCTACTTTCTATTGAGAAATAGAACCCTCCATGGGGAAAATTGACTCATCCATGGCAAGTTATAGATTAGTGATGGTATTGGCTTAAAGGCAGAGTAGTAAACCTTAGAATTGTGTGGATTTTGGACACCAGTAAAGGTTGATATAAAAATTGACAAGAGGGACAAACTAGAATGTGATGGAATGAGCAAGACATATAAAAGCAGATTGCAAAATATTTTACAAGTATGTAAAAGAAAAAGTGTAATGCAAGTAAATGTTGTGCCCCTTCGAGCCCAAGTCAGGAGAAATTGTAATGGGGAATAAGTAAATAGCAGAAATGTTAAACAAATTGTGTCCCTGTCTTTACTACAGAAGAGACACTGTACAAAAATAATGGGAAACGAAGGATCTAGTGAGATTAAGGAAGTTGAAGTAATTAATATTATAGAGGAAAGAGTACTGGAGACGTTAATTGGGACTGAAAGCTGACAAATAATCTCGACTGACGACCTACATCCCAGCGCACTCTGGGATGGCTGCGAAGATGATGGATGCGGACTTCTGGTGGCGGCGGTGTGGTGAGCAGTCACGCATGCGGTGGTTCCCACCAGGGTTTTATTTCTTTGGCCCTTTCTGCCCAGGAAGGATTTTCAGGAAGGAATTGGTGTAATTTGATTAAATAAGCCCCCTTCGCTTGAATAATGTTCAGCACAAGTAGTTCAAAGCAAGGGGTCTGGCAAGGGAATGTCGATCGATTATAATGTTCCTAGATCCCCAGCAGGGGGAACATGGCATCGGAAGAGTTTGTGGCCCCTCTGAGACGTTGGTTAGCTTCCTAACCAATGCATTTATGAAGCAGCGGCAGGTGTCGACTGAGGAGCTGCAGAAGGCAATGGAGGGGACTTTGGCCCCAATTTGGGCAACCGTGGATAAGATGGACCAGCAGATAGAAGTACATGGGGTGACAGTAAGGAAGGTTGAGGTGGCACTCTCTGACAACAGTGATCAGATTGCCTCCTTGGAGGCAGAGATGGTGGAGGAGCAGTGGGCGCGAAAGGCCATGGTTCACAAGCTGGAACACTGCTGTAGACTGCAAAACTTAAGGATCATCGGCCCTTGGAAAGAGCACCCTACATAAGCCCAGGCCTCCACTTTAACCCCGTAAGCCAGTAACCCCACCTACCCTTTTGGATACTTAAGGGGCAATTTAGCATGGCCAATCCACCTAACCTGTGCATCTTTGGACTGTGGGACAAAACCGGAGCATCTGGAGGAAACCCATACAGACATGGAGAGAAAGTGAAAACTCCGCACAGTCACCCGAGGTCGGAATTGAACCTGGTACCCAGGAGCTGTGAGACAGCAGTGCTTGCCACTGAGCCGCCCCATGTTTTGAAAGTTGACGGGAAAGGGGGTCTTCTTGACCCCCACCCCCCCCCCCCCCCCCCCCCCCCCCCCCCCCCCCTCCCTGAGTTGGATCGCACCAATAGATTGCTGAGGCAGAAGGCCAGATCGGGCGATTATAGTCAGGTTTCAGCGATACCTGGCAGGTCTGAGGTGGGCGAAGGACCATCAAGTCTGTAGATGGGAAGGCCAAGCCATCAGAATATATCAAGATGTTGGGGCAGAGCTGATGAGAAGGCGTGCAGTGTTTAATGAGGCCAAAGCCTCACTGTACAGGAGCAACGTGAGGATTGGTGTGGTGTGGCTCCTCTTTGGGTAACTTTCGAGGACAGAGACTATTATTTTATTGCGCCAGAGGATGCAAATGAGTTTGTCAGGAAGCATGGATTGGGGGAGAACTGAAAGTGCTTGAGGACTGAGTTTGTTCATGAAGTTCATTTGTATTTGTATCTTGTGGGGAATTTTTGTGATGGGGAGGGATTGGGTTCTTCCTGGGCTTGTTGGTGGCTATCCATTCTGGGCGAAGTTGAGGTTTGTACATTGCACTTGTGTTATTTTGGGGGGTGGGGTCTGGGTTTCCCCCTCTGGTTCTGATGGGGGGTGGGGTCTGGGTTTCCCTCTCAGGTTCTGATGGGGGGCGGGGTCTGGGTTTCCCTCTCGGGTTCTGAACTAAAGTTTTTGGTTTGGGTGGAGAGTTGATTGTTGATATATTGTTGTGTTGACTTTGATTTTTACCCTGTGCGGTGGTCACCCTGCTAGCCGTGTAGCTAGTTGATGGGAGCGGAGAAGGGGAATGTCTGGCAGCATGTTACCATGGGGGCTGCTTTTTTAATTTTTTTAAGATAATGAGCTTAGGCTTTTTGTTTCTGTTTTGTTTGGGATGGGGGAGGGGCTTTTAGTTCTCTTGTTGATTTGTTGGTATTTAGGGTGGGTTTAGTAGGTGGGAGGGGAGACTGCTGACGATGATGCTTGTTGGTGCTGGCTTTCTGGGGAGGGGGTGTTGGTGGTCACCTTGAGCGGGCCTGAAGCTGGTACAGCTTTAAGCGCGACTGAATTGCCTCCGGGTAAATATGGCTAATGCTGGGTTGGGCCGGGGGTTGCCAGAGGCCCCCGATCTGGTTGATAACCTAGAATGTGAGGAGATGAAATGGCCCAGTAAACAATTCTTTTGATTTGGTCCTGCATTTTATGGGGGAATGTGGCGGTGATCTTGAGTGGGCCTGGCGCTGGCGCAGGTTGAGGCACTGCTGGATTGCCTCACAGGGTGGATATTAGCACAGTGGTTAGCATTGTTGCTTCACAGCTCCAGAGTCCCGGGTTTAATTCCCAGTTGGGTCACTGTCTGTGTGGAGTCTGCATGTTCTCTCCGTGTCTGCGTGGGTTACCTCCGGGTGCTCTGGTTTCCTCCCACAAATCCCAAAATACGCACTTGTTCGGTGATTTGGACATTCTGAATTCTCCCTCTCTGTACCTGGACAAGCGGCGGAATGTGGCGACTAGGGTTTTTTCGCAATAACTTCATTGCAGTAAGCTTATTTGTGACAATAATAAAGATAATTTTATATGGTAGATATGGCTAATCCTGGATTTGGGGGGGTTGCCCAAGGCCCTGATCCGGTTGATAATCTGGAATATAGGGGGGTCAAAAGGTCCTGGGTCTTTATGCATGTTTAAGCACTTTATGTTTGAAGGAAGATTTTTTTTTACAGGAAACCCATTTAAGAATTAAGGATCAAACGAGGTTGCGGAAGGGATGGCTGCGGCAGTTTTGATTGTAGGGCATGAGGGTGGGGGGGCAGTCGGTGTTGATTAATGAAAAGGTGGAATTTTCTGTGGCAATATATTGACATTCTCTGGTGGAGAGTATGGAGTAGTCTGGGTTGTTGGGCACGTTGGTGGCGCTGGCCAATGTGTATGCACTGAACTTGGATGACAAGGCATTCATTGGCACGGTGTTGGCCTCCAGTGTGCTGCCCTTGGGTTGCAGGATCAGATGCTATCAAGGGAGGGAGGGAGGGAGTCGGTGAGGGTAAGATGTCTAAGATTTATAAGGAGCTAATGGACTGAGAGGGAGCACCGATGGGAGAAGTCAAATGGAAATGGGAGGAGGAGCGTGGGTGTATGGAATGGAGTGCGGGATGTGGGAGGAGGCCCTGAGGAGGGTGAATGTGTCCTTGTCGTGCGCAAGGGTTGGTCTTCTCCAATTTAAGGTAGTTCACAGGGCACACATGATGGTGGCTAGGATGAGTAGGTTTTTTGAGGGGGTAAGAAGATGGGTGTGGGGTTTGCATGGGGAGGCCCGCGAACGATGTTCACTTGTCCTGGGCATGTTGGAAACTGAAGGGGTTCTGGCAGGGATTCATGGACGTAATGTTCAGGTGTTGAGGGAAGAGTTGGTACCAAGTCCAGAAGAGGTGATATTTGGAGTGTCGGAAGGCCCGGGCGTCCAGGGGGCGAGAGACCTCGATTTTTTTTCTTGGGAGGGACTCGGAGCCACCAAAATCAGGGGTGTGGGTGGGTGACCTGGCGGAATTTCTGAGGTTGGAAAACATTAAGTTTTTCATGAGCGGGTCAGTCGATAGGTTTGCCCAGAGATGGAAGCCATTCATCGACGACTTCAAGCAGGATTGAGGTGTCAGCGGTGGGAGGGGGGATGGAGAAAGACTTGTGTGGAAGAACGAGTTGAAGAGCACTGTCATTGGCACCTCTTCCATTCTCGCCGGCCAGATACTCCATGAGCCCAGTGTTGTCATTACATCTCCTCCTCTCGCACTCCTCTCTCTCGCACTCCTCTCTCACTCCTCTCTCTCTCTCTCGCACTCCTTCTCTCTCGCACTCCTTCTCTCTCTCGCACTCCTTCTCTCTCTCTCGCACTCCTCCTCTCTCTCTCGCACTCCTCTCTCTCTCTCGCACTCCTCTCTCTCTCTCGCTCCTCTCTCTCTCTCTCGCACTCCTCTCTCTCTCTCCCTCTCTCTCTCTCTCGCACTCCTCTCTCTCTCTCTCTCTCCTCTCTCTCTCTCTCTCGCACTCCTCTCTCTC